>NC_068406.1:23068663-23368663 GCF_023724105.1 Carassius gibelio
ATCTATCTATATCTATCTATATCTATCTATCTATCTATCTATC
The DNA here is from genome assembly GCF_023724105.1 of Carassius gibelio. NCBI lineage: Eukaryota > Metazoa > Chordata > Actinopteri > Cypriniformes > Cyprinidae > Carassius > Carassius gibelio. The sequence goes on from NC_068406.1 coordinate 23,068,707, forward strand.
TATCTATCTATCTATCTATCTATCTATCTATCTATCTATCTATCTATCTATCTATCTATATATATATAAAACAATTAAATAGTACCGTTTAATTTCTTACAATAAATTAAATTATTTGCACCACTGGTAAAATAAAATGTAAAGAAATTTCATAAATAAAAATTTAATTCAAATCTAGTCTCTTTTGAAGAATACCGGCTAGAAAATGATAAATATATTCTTATTCATCACTGTGCAATGCACTTAATACTCTATTTTAAATTTGTTTTTTTGTCTTTTGCCAAATAATCTATATTTAAATGCAAAGTCAGAGCTTTGGTGTTGCCGACCTTGCATTTAAATATTTTTCCGCTTGTCCCTTGGTCGAGCGCCCAGTTTATATTAATGCGCGTGCTTTTGCCTACTTTGTGTCAAATAATCTATAAACAGGTCAAATCCACCTTATTTGGAGCACATACTAAATGATAGAGAAGTTTTGAATGATGCTTCATGCATGATCTCTTACCAGGGACGTGCTCTTCTGCAAACCTGATGGACACTATGTAGGTGCCTGGCTCAGTCGGACAATACGAGATGCCACAAGTGCTGTCCTCCATGTCCTCTGTCTGTATGTCCACTTTACTGGGACCCTCGATGGACAGCCCCAAACCACCGTACCCTATGAAGACAACAATGCAATTCATACAGACATTCAACATTAACAGACAACACACACCTGAATGCATGAGAAATACAAAACTCATTATGACAAGTTTAATAGTGTGTGATATACATTTAGCACTAATTGCATAAATATTCTTTATGTAAGCGGGAAATAATAAGCCGCTGTGGAACCAGTTACCAGTTTTTTAATCTCTCATTTCCAGCTTTGAGTCGCTTTGCAAAATTCATTTCTCAGCATTAAGTGGATTTGAGAGCTTGAGAAAACATCATTAACGGCCGGACGTTTGGCAGACCTGGTTCATTTAGGATTTATGTAGCTCGGTTAGAAAGGTTAGATGGTTGGGAAGAAGCGGTCCTTTTTAAAATTTAACATTAATATCTTTGTTCTGAAAAAAAAAAGGGGGGGGGGGAAGCACCACATTTTGTAATGTGACCCTTATAACCTCAGATGAACCCGTTTATTTTGGAGAAACATTTCTATCATCAGCTTTTGGGAGGAAGCTGAAATGTGGCTGAAGAAGTTGGTTGGTTTGTTAGTTAACCAGATGAAAACAGCTCACTCTCAAAACTAAGTCTCAAGGTGGGGTAAAGAATGAAGAAATCGCCATTCATGCATTTTGATATTTATGCATTTAGCAGACGCTTTTATCCAAAGCAACTTACAGCGCATTCAGGGTATACTTTTTTTTTATTTTATTACCAGTATGTGTGTTCCCCGGGAATTAAACCCACAACCTTTTGCGCTGCTAACACAATGCTCTACCAATGAGCCACAGGAACACCGATATATTATTATTTATTATTATTATTAGTAGTAGTAGTATTATTAATAAAAATAGCAACAGTCCATATTAATAAAAAAAGTATATTTAATAAATGAAATATGTAAATAAATAGAATTATTATGATAAATAAACTAGATATTGTAAATTTTTTTATAATAAACAAAATTCATAAAAAAAAATTAAATGATTAACCAAATGTAATTACTTGAGCACTTATTATTATTAATAAATACATTAATTAAATATAATTTAGAGTTACTATTAACTATTTATATATTTTTAAATATTACAACATTAAAATATTACTATATTAAATAAACATTTATTATTAAATACAGTAATAATCATAATAATAGTCACTATCAAATAAGTAAATAAAAAATATTATTAAAATAAACTAAATAACACCACCAAAATAATAACAAAAGCTATTATGATGATAATATTATTATTAAATTAAATAATTAATGGTGGCTAATATAATTAGATATATAAATAAAAAATAAAAAAAGATGATGATAAGTTGGTGATGACAGTTTTTAAATAAATAAATAAATAAATAAATAAATAAATAAATAAATAAATAATGAAAAGTGTTTCTCACCAGCTTCTCTGGTGTCCACCACGAAGTCTGCGGTCTGGAAGGTGCGCCCCTCCACCAGCCCCTGACCGAACACCTTGACCCTGCGGGCGTCTCCGATCTCAGACTGGACCACGTTGATGGTGATGGGGCTGTTAGCCACGTGCCGGCCGTTCTTCATGATGCTCACCAGGTGCTCTCCGACTTCTCTTGGGATGAAGGAAATGCCTGAGGAGGAAACGACCAGTCAGGGGTCATCAAACCAAACTCAATGTAAGGTACACACGGAGCATGTACTGCAGCCGCACCGATGTGATTGTTGGGCTGCCTCTTGAGCAGACACGGCTCATCGCGGCCAGACGGGGCTTTGATGCTCGCCGTGAGCAGACTGAGATCCGTCTCCAGGATATCCAGAGAGAAATCTGCAGCGGAGCCCAGCTTCACCTGAGACTTCCTCTTGTTGTCCTCTGAAGAGACCAAAAACAGACAGATCTCACTACAGAAGTCAAGCAGACCGTCTAGATCACTACATACATCTCATTTTACAGTCAAATACGGTTAAATGTACGGTTTTTGGAAGTGAAAAACAATGAAATGCATCTTTTTCTTATCGGTTACGAACGATAAGGTTTTTATTACATCACTTAATGCAATATTTTAGTGTCATTTGTGTTGCCATGATCGTATTTCCTATTTGTGCATCTATATATAATCATTAAAGGCAAAATAAATAACAATAGCTAATATAATTATCATATAGAAAATAAATTATTAAATAAATATATACATTAAAATATGATAAGTTATTGAATAAAAGAATAACTTAGTAATAATGGCTATTTTTTTATATCATAAATTAATAACAATTAATAGAAATTATTTATAAATGAATATTTATTGCATTGTTTTGGTGTCAAGTGCATTACTGTGATGTTGCAATATTATTGTATTTGTGCTTCTACATATTAGTATATAATGATTATTATTATTAATCAAACAAATTAAATAACATCTATCATTAATAAATATGTATTTATAGCATTATTTGACATTTTACAGAATTATCTTCTACATATTAGTGTTGACTATCTTTGATTCATCGGTTGTCTTTCTTCAGCTCTAGTCTCTTTTCTGGAGGTCATCAGTATTTTATAAAGGTACAAAATTGTAATGTAAAATGTTCCTATGGTGTTTTTTTACTGTAACTCTTCGTACCTGTGATTCTGGCGGTGAAGGGGCTTCCTGCGATGTGTTTGTCGTTATATCTGACCAGTATATTATAATCTCCAGGCAGCATGGGGAGGTATGAAACCGTACAAGTGCCGTCTTTGTTGTCCACACAGTTGATCTCAGCCTTGGACGGACCCTCAATGGCCAAATCAAGACCACCTGACACAACACACAGCATGTTTTCTCAGGTTTCTAAGGTTTTGAGACGGCAGTGTGAGCGTGATGTGTTCGTACAGTACACACCGTCAGACGCATCTTCGGTGAAGATGGTGAAGATGGCGGTTTTATTGGCGGTCCCGTAGACCAGACCCGGGCCGTACGCCGTCACGTTAGGACTGTTAGCAGTGTTCACATAGAACTGCAGAGGACTCTCTGATGAGAGAACAGACCAGAGTTCAACACAGCGAGAGGAAACACACAACAGAAACACAATCAGGAGTTTCTGACCTGACATGCATCGTGTTTCTACAAAAGCAAACGTGCAAACAACATAACTGCTGCTAACTTAAAGAAAGGAGATGAGTGAACTGCACAAAGAAAGACCTGGATATTTGTCAACCCCAAAAAAAGAATTAGAAAATTAAAAACAACTACAGCAACATTTTATGTAGAAAATAAAAAATACATTTGGAAAGTGAAAGTGAATTTAGGCCTGTTACCAGGAACTACAATTATACTGCTAAAATAATTATATATATATATATATATATATATATATATATATATAATTATTGTTTTATTGTTTTTGTTTTCTGCGGTGAAGTCTAACCTTGAATTTTTTTGCATAATTAACTATGAAATCTGGAATAATATTATAATATAATATTAAGATATTGTTAATTTTTATAAAAAGTTTCCTTAATTTTGTGTTGTTTGTTTAAAGGTTGCAAATATATCCGTTTTATTTCTTATAAAAGAATACAAAAAAAACAAATATATATATAAACTTTGTCCAGATATTTATTTATTTAATAAATAAATACATAAATATATAAAATAATAAAAATAATAAAACAATTTATTATGAGTTGCTCTTACAGTAGGTTGTGAGGAACCAACAAGTTAATTTACAAACATATTTTTAAATCAAATCAAATAAAACGGAATAATACAATTAATAAAATAAAAATGCAGAATAAAGAGATAAAATATTGAAACGATTCATGCAAAGCATGATTATAGCAGCTGATTGTGAATGCTAACAGGATATCCTCATGTAGACCTCAGGCGCTCCTAACAGAATGATTCAACTCTATAAACACGTTCTTCCTGCTTTATATGGAGAAACAAGCCTGGACTCTGTCATTGATGTGATATTGACTGAGGTTTCTGATGGCACTGGACCAGCGACTGGAAACAAGCAGCTACATGAGGATCTGCAGCAACACAAGAGCTCCTCACAGCTGCAGTCAGCCATCTACTCTTTCACCACGCTGAGTAAATCAGTCCACCCTCTATTGAGAGGAGAAGCCTTCTCACCCTTCACCTGAACACTTCCAGGAGCTGCTGCTAAAGGCTGCGTTCTCAGAAAATAATCGAAATCCTGTTCTGTAACCCTTATACAACCTTCGATGTTTCACAGAACGTCCAAGCTCTTTATCTTACAACAAACACTTTCAGAAAGTGGAAAATAGCAGCCAAAACACTTCATATCACTTATACAGGTCGAAGGTGAACAAAATAAAATAATGAAATAAATGTAAAAAATGAATAATTGTTTTTTTTGTGTGTTAAATGTTATAAATTGCAATTTATTTATTTTTTTATCGAAAATCAAAATAGAAATCGCTATTTTCTTTAAAAAAAAAAAAACTAAATTAAGCCTTTTAATGCCTTTTTTTTTCATTGTGTTACCAGAAAGTTATGCTTTTAAAAATATTTTATATATATAAATTGTATATATGAGTGAGTATAGAAAAGCAAATAGAAATTTATAATTATTTTCAAAAAAAAAAAAAAAAAAAAAAAAAAAAAACATTTAACCTTTTTAGGCCTATTAAAAAAAAATTTGCATAGTGATATACTACCACAAAGATATATTTAAAATTATTCAAATAATTGAAATTATACTTTTACATCAATTGAATTTTTTTTTTTTTTTTATTTTGGGGTTAAATATTATCATTAATAAAATACACATTAAAAATGAGTATTTTTAAGAGTTTCTATTTGATTATTCAGTTTTGATGGAGCATTATGAACAGATGGTGTGTGGACTCTGACCTGGGATGTGTGTCCCGTTGAATTTAATGTGCATCTCGTGGAGCCCAGCTTCTGTGGGCGAGTACTTGACCGTGACCGTCCCGTCTTTGTTGTCGATGATCTCCGGCTGAGCAGTTTTACCTGACGGCATGTGAACCTCACCTGAAGACAAACACTGAGTTCAGATCACTGCAGATGTGCAGCTCATCACTTCTAATGTGACTCAATCACACAAAATAGAAACTATCTGGTATATGTTATGTCCAAAAAAGGACTGTTAAGACACTTTGGCATTATTGATTTTAAAAGACACCTTTATTAATCTTCAATTAAAAATAAAATCAAGCTATAAAGGTCAATGGAAGTATTGTTTTATGCATGCACAGAACGTTAATAGTAAAATTATTATTATTTTGTGTGTTTTATCATAGTTTATTTATTTTTTTAAAGTAACAACAAAAATATTACTAATGGAACTTAAATTACCATGTGAAAACTCTAAATCAAATATATATATATATATATATATATATATATATATATAAAATTTATAAAATGCATATTTTTTAGATTTAATTCTTTATGCCAGTACTTTGGCCTTTATGATGATAATAAAATTTTATTTTTTATTTACTATATGTTATTTAGTTATTATTTTATGGTATTATGATATTATTATTGTATTTAAAAAAAAACAAATTATAAAATAAAATAAAGACCCCAATTATGAAAACATATATTAACATAATGTGGAAAATGTATACAGCACATATTATATAAAAATGGAAATGTACTTGTATTCATACTTTAAGGTCAGTATTTGTTGTATAACCTATTATTATGTTAATAAATAAATATATAAATAAAGTAGTGAAAATATTTTTGATTATTATTTTGCATTACAAGAATGAGAATTTTGAGAAAGGGGGCATAGTTTACAAGAAAGTAAGTTCATAACGCCAAAAAAAAAAAAAAAAAAGTAAAATATGACCCTGGTGTGTTTTTTTTAAATAGATCTGCAGTCGACTGCACAAAATCCCTTTAAGAAACCCCTTTAATTTGTCTTAAAAGTAACTCCGAAGCAGCTGAATAAGAGTTTGGTTAACTTGGCTCCAGGTGTCTTCTGACGTCTCTCACCTGTGATCTCCCCCTTCCTAAAGGTGAAGGGGATCACCATATCGAAAGGCCTGTACCCCGTCCCGTTCACGCTGTTGGCAGGATTATACCCCCCATCTGTGACCTGCGAGGCAGAAATCTGAGTAAATGAGAGCGGACGCTACAAACACATCCGTAACAGCGGCCTGTCAAACATTTCCACGTTCAGTCAGTCTGTGTGATCCATTCTGAAAGAAGAGCGCTGTGGACGAGAACAGACATTAACAGCCCAGTGATTCAGCCACAGCAGAAGACAAACGTGTGTTAGACACGAAACACTGGAAGACAGAGATCGACCCCAGCACACCTGACCAAGCACAGAGAGAAGAAATCCCCATAACCATGATAAACATCTGAGAAATGAGGGAAAGTGATAGTGTGCACAGAAGAAAACATGTGGAGACATCCAATACAGACCGATGCATTATAATCCAGATTATAAATTAAATAGGGGGGAAAAAAAAACTCCATCAATATAAAAGCCATTTCGAGTTAAAATGTATGCTTTTACACTTTTTTGGGGTCTGTGATTCTTTAATGCAGGAGAAGCCTCTTCTGCTCACTAAGGCTACATTTACTTGATCATAAATACAGTAAAATTTCCAAAATATTACTACAGTTAGATGTTTTCTATTGTTTTTTTTTTAATTGGCTACTATTATTATTAAAGGTTTTTGTGCTAAAAATTTTTTTGGGTCATTTTGGGTCTCTTCTGCTCACTAAGGCTGCATTTATTTGATCATAAATACAGTAAAATTTCCGAAATATTACTACAATTATAGATGTTTTCTTTTTTTTATCTTTTTTTTTAATTGGCTAATATTATTAAGGTTTTTGTGATAAAACAAATTTTGGGTCTCTTCTGCTCACTAAGGCTGCATTTATTTAATCATAAACACAGTAAAATTTATGAAATATTACTACAGTTATAGATGTTTTCTATTTGTTTATTTTAAATTGGCTAATATTATTATTAAGGTTTTTGTGATAAAACAAATTTTGGGTCTCTTCTGCTCACTAAGGCTGCATTTATTTGACCAAATATACAGTAAAAATGTGAAATATTAAAATTTTAAATGACCATTTACCATTCGAAAATATTTTTAAAATGTAATTAATTTCAGTGATAAAACCTGCATTTTCAGTCTTCAGTGTCCTTCAATCCTTCATTAATCATTGTACTTTGCAGAATTGTAAACATTTATTTTAAATGAAACTGAAGCATTATATTTTTCATGATTCTTTGGTGAATAGAAAGTTTAAAAGAACAACAGCATTTATATCGAATAGAAACCTTTTACAACATCATAAATGTCTTCACAGAGCCACTTTTGCTTAATTTAATGCATCCTTGCTGAATTAAATGGTTAATTCTTTAAATTTGTTAAAAAGTAGTGTGTTTTTAAAGCTAAGAGTGTTAAGTGTTTCACAGATCTGCTTCGTGGAAACAATGTCTTTTAACCTATGAATAAAACTACATAAGGGCGGCAGAGAAGCGCATAATAGTTCTGCACAGTCTGAGGTTAATCAATCTAAATCTAGTGTCCACTCCAAACTAAACTAGATCAGTCTAAACACTCGAGCATAGAGTTTCAGTCTGCCTCTGTCATCAGTGAGAAAACCAGAGCGTGTTTAAGACTAATCAACCAGAGAGGGAGGAAACAGAAAGAGATGAGGAACAATTCCAAACATTTCCTGCAAAAAAAACGATGCTTGAGTAGTCAAAAAGCAGAGGAACTGAACAGAAACCCCATTAAATGAAAGACAGGAGACAAACATCAGGACAGAGAGGTGACCGGCCGGAAGCTGGAGCTCAGAGCGAAGGCTGAAAAAGAGCGGAGGCTGATGAGGTGAAGCGTGTGTCTTTGTACCCAGGGCTGGAAGCCGACGCCTGGTGCTGCCTTTTGCTGTTGGACTGACTGCTGCTGCATCATGGGAACTTCATCTGTGGCCTGGGAAATGATATGTATGGACATGAACCTCCAGATGCACGAGGAACACAAAGAAACAGAATCAAACGCACACAGCAAATTGTGCAAAAGCAGTTGTACATTCACTGAAAAGAAAAATCTAATTGCAATGTTTGTTAAAAATTGTGATTGAATTTAAAAAGCAAAAGAATTTGGCTCAAAATAGTGTAATAGTATATTAATATGACTATGAAATAATGATAATTTTTACAGTAAAACAACTTTTACTGTAAAAATATTACAATAGTATTATTTTATTCCAGCATATAAAAAAAATGACTATAAACCAATTAAATATATTCATATTAAAATTAGAACTTATACTGTAAAATTAATATTTTTCTTAAATACTTGTTTTTATTTTACAGTAAAATATATTGCACTAAAATGTATTTTCTAATATTTATTCTTTTTTAAAACACAATTTTATGTATCATTATCAAAACTATATAAAAAAATAAAGAATATTTCCACTGAATAATATTTTACTGTAAAATAAAAGTATTAAAGAAAAATATAAATTTTACCGTAAACCTTAAATATATAAATTATAATAACCGATAGCTACAAGGTGCATGCATTTAATTAAATTATCACTATTTTGATATCATTCAGCGCTCTAAAAATACATTGTTTTTAACTGAGTAATGAATTCTGCTTCAAGACAATCCAGAACACAAAGATGCATGAAGTCGAGCGTCTGTGTGTACATTTCAGCCCCGAATCAAAACCTTCCCTTAACGTCAGGAGATACGAAAGCATAAAGTGTGATCATTTGTCTTAATAATGCAAAGAAACAATGAACTCCAGATGAGGATGTGATGACACAGCTCTGAACCGTATCTATTCCAGCTGCTAAAAACCTCTTCAGTGTGCTTCCTCTTTTTCTTCTCACCGTGACTTTGAAGGGGCTCCTGGGGATGTTCTCCCCTCCAAAGCGCACGTAAATCACGTACGTCCCGGGTGTAGGAGCAGTGTAGAAGATGTCGAAGGTACCATCCTCGTTCTCGATGACTTCAGCTTCCACCTCAGTGCCGTCTGGAGTCACCACGACGCAGGAGACCTTCCCCTTCCCCGCTCCTTTAGTGTTCACCACAAAGCCCACCTCTTCTCCGATGCCGATGGTCGGCCCGATGCCAGGTCCTGAGGATTGCGTCAGTGAAGATTTGAAATTTGAGATTGTTGTGATTTAAAAGCATGTAACACATTTTAGGGTCAGATGTTATCGTGGCAGAACACGCTTCGAATATACGCTTTTTTTTATCCCACTTATCAAGTTGGTCTAGATTCATAAAGGTAAACGAATGAGTATTTAAATGCTTGTTGATGATGCAGGCATCTATTACATCAAATACTAGCAGCTCATAGTTGGAGGAGGATGGAAAACAGAAAATTTTAAATGTACTAATGCATTTCCAAAAAATAAAATACTAAAGTGGTTCGATTAAAACAAAACAGAACAAAAAGCTAAACAAAACAAAACAATGTATTTTCTCATAGTTATTCAGGCTATAAATAATTAAAATAAATATTTAAATAAAATACTTTATTTAAAATTAAAATATATAAAGTAAATAATAAAAAATATATATTTTTAAAATGTATTTAAAATTAAATTTAGAATTTTAGAAAAAGTTTATAAAATGTAAAGCTCTAATAAAATAGAAGAAAAATGTAACAAATAACTACTATATTATATGATATCATAAAGTGTAAATTTTTCACAAATTGCTAAATACAGCTAAATATATACATTTTATATCTCGAATCTGAGGGTGCAAAAAAAAAAATATTATATATATATATATATATATATATATATATATATATATATATAGCAAGAGAGAGAGAGAGAGAGAGAGAAAGAAAATACCTTCAAAATTGTCCAAATGAATTTTTAATGCATTAACAAATCAAACATTATGTTTTAATATATTTACGGCAGGAACTTTACAAAATATGTTAATGGAACATGATCTAGATTTACTTAATATCCTAATGATTTTTGGCATAAAATCTATTATTTTGACCCATACAGTGTATTGTTGGCTATTGCTACAAATATATCTCATTGACTTAAGTTGTGTGTTCCAGGGTCACACATAAACATTTTAATATTTATCATTTAGATTTTAACATCAAAACATTTTAATATATTATATATAATACATATTTTAAATCAAATATATAAAATATAGCATAATAAAATTAGTTCTTTATGAAACTAAATAATATTAAATATTCAGTTAAAATAAACAAATATAAATAAATCCAATATAAACATTATATAATAATTGCTGTTAATAGTGTTAATCCTGTTTGACTATGTCTTCAGTTAATTTTTCCAAAAATGTCTACCATATCCACATAAACTGACAGTCCACTGATAAGCTACTACTTAATATATCGCAGAAAATTAATTTTCTGGAAAGTTGCTTTGCAATAATTTGCATCGTAAAAAGTACCATACAAATAAACATGAGTTGAAATGTAACATTTTAAAAAAGCTAATATTATTAAAAAAATCTAGTATTATTTGTAATAAAATATTAGATTACCGGTGACTGAACACTTGCTGGCGTCTCCTGTAGCGGTCGCTCTGACTCTATAAGGAGAAGTGGGGATCTCGTCTCCGCCGTACTTGATCACAATAGTGTAACGGCCAACCTTATCCGGCACATAAGACACTCTGTAGGTTCCATCGCGGTTATCCTGAATGTTGGCTTTCTTGTGTTTCCCATCCTGGTCCTGAAACACATGAGATACAGCATGAAACGCCTCCTTCAGAGTCTGAGGCACTGTACACGACACGGAGAGGAGCTTCATCAATGACAAACAGACTGAGGAGGAAGAGCTTTCATCAGAAGATCATTTCTCTCACTGCTGGCCGTCTCGCTCTCGCTGGATGTATTCAGAGTCAGAAAGTCCCGTCCAAGTGGAAAAATATGATCTTATACTGGATCACCAGAGCAGTTCTTCTCAAAAGATAAACTGACCAATGGATCCAAGAGAAAGATGAAAGACACAATATGCTAATCAGTGATGCTTGCAGATTCTCATTCATCTTTTCCAACGCAAGTCAAAAACTGAATTAAAATGTGATTTTTTTGGCCTGCTGCTCTACTTCATACACACACACACACACACACACACACACACACACACACACACACGTTTCTTATAATTGTTTCATGGCAAAAACAATTATAAGAAAATACAAATATATAGGAATAAAATTAAGCTAATATATATTAGACCGTATGTTTATGAAGTAATTACATTTTTAATAATATAATTTAAAAATGTCTATTTTATAAAAATATTTTACAATAAATCAAATATAATTTTAAAAATAGCAATACAGCTATTAACACTTTAACAGTAATATTTGTAATAAATACATAACTTAAATTTATAAAAATATGCTATACATTACAATACTAATTAAATACTACAAATAATTGTATAATATTTTTTAACTATATAATTTAATGTTCATCTTAAAAAATATACTATGTAATGGATCATACTTTTTAAAATGCTACTACCATTTAAATATGTAATTATAAAAAAAAAAAATTTATATTATATATATATATATATATATATATATATATATATATATATATATATATATATATATATATATATATATATACACACACACACACTTTTTTATATGCTATAAAAGTTATAATATTAAATGTTAAATACTACTACTAATAATCATACTACTACAAAACAGATAATTAAAAATGTTTCTTAAAATTATTTATAATATTATTTATTGATTAAAAACTATATAATATAATATAATATAATATAATATAATATAATATAATATAATATAATATAATATAATATAATATAATATTCTCCCAAACCCACCAGTCAAAAGTTTGAAATAATAATTTTATTTTGTTTTTTTTAATGTTTTTCTTTTCTGGACCTTGACACTGTATTTTACTTGGCAGTCTCTGGGACAGTCAAAAGCCTCCCGGTTTTCATCAAAAATATCATAAATTGTGTCCTGAAGACGAACAAAGCTTTCACAGGTTTGGAACGACGAGGGGGTAAAGTGATTAATGAAAAAACTTTCATTTCAGTGCAGAGTATCCCTTTAAGATTAAAATAACAAGAGAAAGATACTTTGCTACAGTGTGATACTCCCAGATCCCCATCAATCTTTTCCACTGCATTTCAAAAACTAAATCCAAATGTGATTTTAGAGGCCAACTGAAAACATGGAAATCAACCTCAGAAAAATGCATTAATAATAATCAGATGTATTGAAAGGCTAAACCACAAGAGGAAGCTGAGACTGGAGACGTCAGGACTCACAGTGATCTGCACTGACAGCTGGCCCTCGCCGGCGTCTTTGGCGTCGATGGTGAACTCCACCGGGAAGCTGGCCGAGAGACCGGTGGTGAGCCCGGGGCCGCTGGCACGCACCTTACTGGCATCATGAGTGGGCTGAACACGCAGCTTGAAGGGACTGGAAGAGATGTTAGAGGGATTGGTTTGATTTGGAGAACAGTAGCGCTCACAGCGCTTGTGAATGGAGCGAGTGAACCTGACACGGGTTACCTGCGTGGAACTTCCTCTTCTGCGTATTTGACCGCCACCGAGTACGAGCCCTCGACAGACGGCGTGTAGGACACGGAGTGTGTGCCGTCACCATTATCTGTGACTTCAACGGGCTCCACTATACCTGCAAACAACAAGCCAATCAGATGCCAAAAACTAAATAATTATTTGGTAACTGCTACCAGTTTTAGTAAAATGAAACCTGCAACATGGCGAGAACCATAAAGCAGCATACTTCTGTATTTCCAAAAAATATATAAAAAAAAAAAAAAACGTTTTTATATATATCTCCACACATGCATGCATACATATACACACATATATTATATATATATTAAAGTATTATTTAATAAATGAAATAAATCACGTTTAAGTATATACTGTGCAGTATGTTAGCATTTAATTCAGAACAAAGGCAAAAAAGTGAATTAAATTTATTAAATTATACATATAAAAAATGAATGTTTAAGTATATATGGTGCAGCATGCTATTATTTTATTCAGAAAAAGGCAAAAATATTTATTAAGTGAATATAAATGAATGACAAAAATAAACATGAATACAGAATTTAACTAAACATAAAGTATGATGTAATTTAATGACACAAAAAGAGAATTAATAGAAATTAGTGAATATTAAATCATAAGTGTTTATGTACGTTTATGTAAAAAGTATGCTAGTATAATTCAGAACAAAATAACAAATAAAATAAATCCCCATGAATTAAGATCTTAATGAAATAAAGTCTACATAAATATTCTGCAGTATGTGAATATTTTATTCAGAACAAAACCAAAAAAAACTAAAATAAATAAATAAATGTTTACATATATACTGTGCGTTATGCAAATACTTCAGAAAAAAAAAAACTATTCCCTGAGGCCCCTAAATAAATAAGCCCAACAAAAGGGAGAAAAATATTCAAATCGGTGTAATGCACAAGCCTTAAGTAAATGCATCTTTACCTTTCGGTCCAGTCACGGCCACAGAGAGAGGAGCGACACCAGCTTTACTGCAGTCCACAGTGAAGGATTGTGGGATTTTAGCTCTCACTCCAGAACCGACACCAGGTCCGGAGATCTTCACCTTACTGGAGTCCACAACATCCTTCACCGGCACCTTAAACGGGCTTCCTACAACACAGACAGAGATAAAGACCATTACATTTCACTCAGACACTGACTAGTGCCTCCATGCATGCTAATGCTATTCAAACACGGCTATTATAAGAAACGGCGGATAAATCAGATTAACTCCCACGACACAGGAAGCAGGTGAGAAGATACACAAAACTAGTCAACGACAAGCAAAAACAAGCCAATAATGACAACTCAAAAAAAAAAGATATGTACATAATGTAGCATAATTCAAGAGGCTTTGCAGAGGAAAAAATTGAAACTCGGTCAGGTTGCATCTCTCAAAGCTCAAAGTAATGCTTTCTTCAGACGGCTTCTGTGCTTTAAGTGGTGCATTATGGATAAAACCGTACCGGGAATGTGCTGTCCTCCATACGTGATGTTGACGTCATACAGACCAGGCACATACGGGGTGTATTCCACATTACAGCTGCCGTCTTTGTTATCTTTGCAGGACATCTTCGACTCCGATGGACCTTCAACGGTTATTCCCAATCCACCGATACCAGCTCCTCTGTACGGATCAAAAGACGGCTGGTTAGACGTCTCAAGTGCTCATGCTAGTACAAACCCGACCCCAAAACAGTTGGGACACCGTACAAATTGTGAGTAGAGCCTCACAAACTTATATTTGGATATAGATAACATATCAAATGTTGAAAGTGAGACATTTTTAAAAGTCATGCCAAATATTGGCTCATTTTGGATTTCACGAGAGCTACACATTACAAAAAAGTTGGGACAGGTAGCAATAAGAGGCCGGAAAAAGTTAAATGTACAAAATAAGGAACAGCTGGAGGACCAATTTGGTCAATTGGCAACATGATTGGGTATAAAAAGAGCCTCTCAAGAGTTAAATTACTGACCCAAACTTTTGAGTGGAAGAACAGTGCAGGTAAATCTAACAATTGAATGAAACGACAAATGCACAGTATGATCTGTGAAGCTCTTTAACCTGGTGACGATGGAGAACTTGTTGGGTTTGTCGGTCAGTGCTTCTTCCAGACCCGGGCCCTTGGCCTGCACACGTGAGGGGTCACAGCCCTCGCCCACCCCGACCTGAAACGGGCTCTTTGGGACCGGAGTCTCGTCGTACAGAACCTCCACACTGTGGACTCCTGCGTGAGCAGACAGAAGAATCACACTCCGCTTGTAAGAAAGAAAAACAATGGTTTCTCCTGTAGCATCTTGCCTTAATCAAACATTCCCGCTGAGAACCTCATAAATCTTGCTAAACTAGCAATAGTTTCTGACAAGCTTTATTGCTGTTCTACAAAATACACAAATGCAAGACGAAACCTGCATCTCAAACAGTAGATCAGCGGTGGCCAGCATCAGTCCTGCAGAGTTTTGCTCCAGTCTTGATAAAAACTCACCTGCCTGTTGCTTTCTAGTAACCCTACAGACCTTTCTTAGCGTGTTCAAGTGTGTTTGATTAGCATGACCATCAGTGGCCTGTTATAAAGATTGAATGGCATTGAATGCACTGATAAAACGTACAGTACAGCTTGCATTACATTTAGCTTTTTGCTTTGGATAAAAACATCTGCCAAGTGCATGAACGTAATGTAAACCCCAGTGTTTGTTGGGAAGAAACAGTAAATCTACCAATCAATGAAACAAACTGTCCGGGCCATTCAATTGGATCTTGTATTAAATCAATAAAAAAATAAAAACTTAGGATTGTCCAGGTCCTCCAATTGGATTGGAAAATAAGTAAATAAAATAAACCATAAATAAACTGTGAGGCTATCCAATTAGATCTTATAAATAAACCAATCAATACAATTCTAACATGCATTATTTTTCATGGCAGTTATGTAGGATGTTGTGCATCGTACCATTCTCAAACGGTGTGTATTCCACGTTATAAGTCCCATCGCCATTGTCACTAATAACACAGTCTGTAGCAGCACCTGACGGGTTCTTCACATGGGCTTTAATGTGTTTCCCACCAACTTTGGTCAGAGCTCGTGCATCCACGGTGAAGTCAGTCGAAGCCTCCCTGAAAACTCCTGCAGAGCAGAGAGGAGCATACACCAACACTGAACAGGTTTTGCAAAACAATTCATCTCTTCCACAAAAATTTTATTGACTTTGAATTAATTCATCTTTCAGCAAAATAGTTTTTCAGCGCCATCTTGTACTAAAGGATTACACTATTTGGAGCATGACAACACATGCAAGGCATGCAAAACAACATCTTTCCAAACAGATTTTGTTACGAAACCAAAATGAAAAATCTCCAGAAATCATGCGAGCCAAATATCATGAAGATAGAGAAAAAAAATTTCATACGCTTTTCATTGGTTACAAGAAGAATGAATGGAAACATGGTTCTAGAAATCAGGGAAGGCAAAAGACAAGGTTTTCAGTTGCATACAAGATGCATTCATCCTTAACACTCAGGTGTTGATCGGTCATTTTAGACCCCCCAAAAATAAAAACCTTGTTTGGAAATTTACCAATAATTGGTAAATTTCCAAACAAGGTTTTGTTTTTTTTTTGGTCTAAAATGACCAATCAACACCAAAGTGCATTGTAAATGTCAGTAATTTATCTTTTTTGACTTCTATAAAAATGATTTAGAGGCTGAAATATGTGAGTTTTATCTTTTTATAAAACCTTTTTTGTCAAAACTCTATTTGAACTTGTGCAATGTAAATAACGTTGCAAGAAATCATTTACAATGTTATTATTTTAATGTTTACTTAAAAAGTACATATTGATGCTAATTTTATTTGTTATTTGCTGGTTTTCTACATAAAACTTGGTGAATTGATTTCATTGGGTAGCATTAGGACTTTTTGAACAGGATTCTGTGATAACCGTGATCATTTGGGTCACTATAATCATGAAATGAAATTTTCATGCCATTTCATCTCTAGTTATGATCAACTATGATAAACTAAAATTCAAGGACTTAATATGGGGACACATTTCGAGTGAGAGCAAGGTTACATCGTGTTACCTTGTAAAATGCATTGTTACAGTTTTCATGTGTCAAAGACAACTATGCAAAAAGTTTTTTTTTTTTTTTTTGCATTTATTTTTGGCCATATGACAGAGGTCTGATATTCTATTCGTCATATTTCTGTTTTGCATAAAACTAAAGAATATTCGGTACATCCTATACTGTATTCTAAAATGATCTGATATTAACTTTTGCATGGATTTTATTGAAAAGACCTTAGGCTCACGTAACCAGTCATTTCACAGTGCGTCTGTGAAATGCTGAGGTACCGTAGTAGTTTTGTGCATGCGTGAACACCGTGTCAACGTACAACAAAAAATTACCTCAAGCGGGAAACACTTAACGTAACGCGTAAATGCAAGTAACTAACGTAAGGTCTAAACATGGACTAACATGAGATAATGTGTATGGGTTCTTAGAATGAACACAAAACGACAAACTTTGATGTTTATGGAAACTCACCCCATAAGAAACAGAAAAGTATTCTTGCAGATCTCGTTGCCTTCAATGAAATAAGTAACCATCTTCAAAGTTTGCACTGTGCGTCGATATTACACCAATAATGCTATCTCAAACACGGAGAGGCTTTTTTGTGATCTCAACTAGATTCTGCCAAAAAACGAAAATCACCAATTTTGAAAAAAACCCCCCGCGTCTTTATCATGTTGCTCGAAAGTTGTGCTGCCGACTTGTCACTGGTTTCCGTGACGGGTCACAATTTTCTACTTCATTGGAATTACAGACTTAATTCGAAAAAGCTAAATGGTAATAAAAAATAGTCACACTTGTGTTGTTTATGGTCAGAATTGACCGCCACATGAAATGAATGGGAAATAAGCAAAAAATATGAAAATACAGATGTTTTTGTGTTTACAAACTTTAAATCCCCCACAATGCAGAAAAAGAGCACAACAGCGAAGGGATGACAAAAGCCAAGGAATTATGCCTGAAAACACTGCTCTGAATATAAATATGAATAAACAGGCATCTAATGGCTACACCCTGACATTTTCTTTATTTTTACATATATTTTATATATTCATTTCACAGTCAGTTTTGACTATGAACAACACAAGTGTGACTCTCAAATGAACAATACCAGTGGTTAAAAGTGAACAGTAAATGGTGTTTTATCTGGATGTTTATGTCAATACCTTCTCCTGCAACTCCTGGTCCAAACACCTTCACTTTGCTCGTATCGACAGCCGGATCCACGCTCACTTTGGCGGGGAAGTTGGGAACCGTCTTCCCTCCGTACTTCAGCAGCAGCGTGTACATACCGGCCGTCAGCGGGACGTAGGTGACCGTGTAAGTCCCGTCCTTGTTGTCCAGGACTTCAGTCTTGGCTTTGGCTCCAGAGTCAGGCTCGGCCTCCAGCGTCAACTGGCCCGGTCCAGCTTTGGTGCAGTCGACGTTCAGCACGCTGACCTCTCCTACTTTGCCTCGTTTCAGCCCGGAGCCGGACGCCACCACTTTGGTGGGATCGAACGGGTATTGGATGTCTGCGTGGAAGGGCGAGCCGGGAATATGGACGTCCTCGAAGAGAATGTTGACTAGATACTCTCCGGGTTCGGTCGGGAGGTACGACACAGAGCAGGTGCAATCGCCATTGTCAGAGCACTCGATTTTGGCTTCGGTGGGACCCTCGACGGTTAGACCGAGTCCACCGGTTCCAGCGCCCTTGGTGTCAATGGTAAACTCAGCTGGACTTGCTACAAGACCACCTTTCAGTCCTGGACCGAACGCTTTGACCTGCACAGACAGAACCAATAAGTTACGATCTCTTCTCTTCTAGATGAAGTCTAATCAGTTTTGCTTCAACATACCTTGCTGGGATCAGGAGGCAGCATGGCTTCAACTGAGAAAGGGCTTCCTGGCACGGGATTGCCATCGTAGACGACCTCCACCGTGTAAACGCCTTCCTCTTTGGGGATGTACTTCACTAGACTGGCTCCTTTACCTGATTGGGGCTCTACCACACAGGGAACGGACTTCCCTGAG
The DNA here is from genome assembly GCF_023724105.1 of Carassius gibelio. Taxonomy (NCBI): domain Eukaryota; kingdom Metazoa; phylum Chordata; class Actinopteri; order Cypriniformes; family Cyprinidae; genus Carassius; species Carassius gibelio. The sequence goes on from NC_068406.1 coordinate 23,087,991, forward strand.
GGGCTGGTCATCTTGACTTCAAGTTTGCCCTGTCCACCTGCTCCTCTTGTACCAATGGCAAACTCTTGATCCTCGTCCACTTGCACACCTGGAATAAATCATTACATGGGGTTTTGATATTTATTTATTCCTTATTAAAAATAAAAAAAGAAAGTTAAAAATAGTTAAAATAAAATAACTACTTATTTTTAAGCAACCTTAAAATTAAATTATATTAACTTCTGTTTATTGTTGAATAAAACAAATAAATAAATAAAATAGAAAAAAATAAATAAATAAATCAACTTATGAAAAAATTACTACATGACTACCTAAAATTAAATAATTAGATAAAAAATTAATTGAAACAATTAAATAAATGTTTGTTTGTATGCATGCATGTATGTGTCAGTTTTCCAAACCATACACTTTGATTTTTGGTTTAAACAAACAAACAAACAAATACATTTTCCAGGCAATACTGTAAGACCTGGGATTAACATTAAAATATTCATATAAATATTTTTTAAATAAATAAAATAACACAGAACTACATAAAATAACAGACCATCTAATAATTAAAAAACATAGGATTATCCAAAATAAAAATAAATAAATAAATAATTTTAAAATAAACAAACGCACACAATTTTCCAAGCCATCCATTGAAACTTGGATTAAAATTTAGATATTATTAAACATAAATATTACTTTAAAAACACTGCTTTCCAAGTCACGCAGGGGGACCTTGGAGTAATATGTGAATATGTATTAAATAAATAACATAAGATTGCATAAAACAAAACAAGCTATTCTCAAATAAATTGCTTAATAAATAAATACACATAAGATTGTCTAAAATTAAAACACTAAATACAACATTTACCAGGCCATCCACTCAAACTTGAATTAAAATGTACATAGAATGAAATAATTAATAATTATAAAAATTTTTTGAATGACATACGGTTTTCCAGGCCTTCCACTTGGATCTTGCTAAGGTCCAGCGGAGGCGCCACACCAACGGCGAAGGGGCTTTTAGAAATAGGGTCTCCACCGTAGGTCACCGTTATCACCATCTCTCCCTGAATTGGTACAGAGAAGCAGAATGAGGATGCCAGAAGATACATACTGAAAGATATCCCTTTCACTAATTTAAAATCCTTGAACTGAATTTAAATGAGTGTTACTCCATTGCAGATCCTTACCTGCTGGACCGGTGTGTATTTGACAGTGTGGGAATAGTCATGGTTGTCAATGATCTCAAAGTCTTGAACGGGCTGTCCTTTATTCGGTCCAGAAAACTGCACGTCCAGAGGAGCTTTGCCCGCTCCTTTGACGTAAACGGTGAAGTGTGTTGGTTTTCCACTCTCCACACCTGATGGTACAAAGATACAGCATGGGAAAAATGAACAGAGAGACTCAAGCGTCATCAAATTAAACCCAGAATCTTGATAAGGGAAAACCATTTATCATCAAACCAGACAAAACACCTGCTCGGGCGAGTCCTGGTCCCTCTGCTTTCACTTTGGAGGCGTCATGTGAGGGATCCACTTTAACACGGAACGGACTGACCGGGATTTCCTGAAACGGATCATTTACAATGAACACGCCATACTTGGACAGATTCCCAAACCATATTTTCTTGGATTAAAAGGAATAAATGAATAAATAATATTTTCAGGGTCATCATTTTGGATCTTGCATTAAAATATGAATAAAATATCAGAAACGAAATAAATAAAAAATAAAAACTACAACACACTTTTTCAATTGACTTGGATTTTTCTTTAAAATTAAAATAAATAAATGGCTTAATTTTTTTTTTTTATAAATAAAACTATGACATACAGTTTTCCAGTTGGCCTGGATTTTGAATAAAAATAAGTTGCTTTAAAATAAACAACCAAATAAATAGATTATTGACCTGATTTTGAATTAAAATAAAGGATTTAAATTAATTAATTTGACGACAACTTTTTTAATAGTTTTGAATTCATTAAAATAAATATCTTCAAATAATAATAATAATAATAAAATAAAAAAAGAATTTGACAAATGTGTTTTATCCACCTGGATGGCAAATTTTAAATAAAATAAAACAAACAAATAAATAAAATATAATTATAACAACTGTTCTTTCCATCCAATCGTATCATGCATTTAAATAAAAACAAATAATCTTAAAATTGTTTTCTAAAACATTTTTTAAATAAATGAGTATTAGATAAATATTAACAAAATTAAATTTAAAAAAAGATTAAATAATATCACTTATCATACTTTAACATGGAATGCACAAAAAAAAAATACCCTATTTCCAAAGCCTGAGAAATAATCATGTTCTCTACATATCCCTATGTCCGTCACTCACTTGATCAGTAAAAAGCACTTTGATGGTGAGGCGTCCCGCTCCAGGAGGAATGTATTTGACAGTGATGGTGTCATTAGCATTGGGAATGATGTCAAAATCAACATCCTCTTCCACATCGCTGATAACATTAGCGTCACACTTGATTCCCACACTGACGTCACCTGAAAAACCACCAACACAGGACACACCGTGTGTAACATGCATGAAATAGCACTGAATTTAGTGAATGCAGTAAACGTGCATTACCTTCTCCAGCTTCAGTGCAGTCCACGGTGAAGTGCGTCGGTTCGTGAGCCTTCAGTCCGCTTCGCTCCACTCCTGGACCAAACACCTTGACTTTGTGAGGGTGGCTTCCCTTTCCCACATTCACCTACAGGAATAAAACCTCCTGCATGTTAATGACAAGAAATGAAAACACACTGCTTACAGACTACATTACACATTCTGAGAGAATCCAAATCAATGCAAAGCAAGTCTAAAAACATCCGATGTGCTTCTAGGGTGCAGAAAGGATCATTTGAAGCATTTACAAACAAGTTATTTATCCAAGATTACAAGGAACATGCAAATAAACATGAACTCAAATCACACAAACACTAAAACGCTTAGTATTAGAATTTATTGAATGCACCATTTTTAAATCAAACACTTATTGCATGAAAAGTAAATATACTTTCTGTAAATATAAACATGTTAGCTCTCAGTTGTGAAATGTTTGCATGATCAGTCAAGAGAAAGCAAGTCACAAACTGCGCAGTGAGTTTGTTTTGTGAAGTGATCTCTAAGGAGCACAGAGGCATGAATACAGTGAAGTATGAGCGAATGTTTAGTCATAATGGTATAATGCTTCAATTCACTTGTGCATTTAAAAAAAAACCTCATATTAATTCAGTCAAGCTTATTTTTTGTCCTTCATTCTGCATTAGTGAATATAAATAAGTTAGTTCAATAATAAATATTTGATCAAGTTTGAGAAAAAAAAAAGTTAACTTCTGTAAAAAGCAACTCTGGTTTGCAAACACCACAAATGACCATTTCACAGTAAAAAGTCGGTATATAATATTACGATCTAATACAATTTCATAATGTGCAAAACTCATTTAAAAAAAAAAAAAAAATCACGTAATGTTACAAACAAACTGAAATGCATTTGTGCATTGAACAGACTAAGTAATGATACTCTAAGCAATGATAGATAATTCTCTTAGTTAGAAATAAATCAGAAAATAACATGCATTAAATTGCTGCATGATATGCAAACTGCATGATGAGAGTTCTGGATAAAAATAAAAAAAAGTGATTATGCAGCAAATTAGAAAAAAAACATGCAATGCAATTACAAATTAATCAACTAAACAATGAGCACTTTGCCTTTTCTTTCACTGAAGCCAAATCAGCACAGCTGAAGTTATCTGAGCGTATAGCAGCGGCGCACGAGTACGAGTGGTTTAGATTTGGCTGTTGAAGTGTTGGGAGCATCAGCTGTAGTTAGTGTGTTAGTGCTGACAGCTGAAGTGCTATGGTTCTGCCCTCCATCTCTCTTACCCTGAAGGGGCTGTTGGGAACACTGACGCCTCCCCAGGTCACGGCCAGCGTGTGTTTGACGGCCGCGCTCGGTGTGTACGAGCAGGAATATACGTTATCCCCTTTGCTCTTCACCTTCACATCGATGGGGACCCCATCTGCATCCTGGGAAACAAATGAAGTGGAATGTAACACGAGTGAGTTCAGTCCAGCTTGGTTTGTGTCGCTCATATTTCTTCGTGCCGAACCTGTGCGATGATTCTCAGCGGCCCGTTTCCGGCGTCTTTGGCCTCGACGGTGAACTCTGCAGGTTTGTTTATGATACAGCCAGACTTCTCCAGTCCTGGTCCATAAGCCCTGACCTGCAAACAAACACGTGTTGAAAACCGACGCATCTAATAACCCAGTCAACGCACAAATGAGGAGTCCTTTGTGCAAAAATAATACAATCATTTATATTTTTTAAATGCATTTTAATTATTTTAATTCTGTCTTTGTTCTGTTGCAATAGGATGTTTGTTGTTTTGTAGTAATAGAAATACTCTAAGCAATGATGCTACTTTTGAGACAAAACAAAGCAATAGATAAACTGACTTAAAAACGACACACTGAATTTGAATCTAAATTATTTATTTATTAGTTCAATAAAAATGTAAATTAACAAATTACAATAATAAGAATGTTTTGAGAATAAGAAATATTTTTTTAAAAATTGCATCACATTAATTGAAAAACTGTTTTAAGTCTTATTCAACAGGTTACATCATTATTGTATTCATTAAATATTTATAATAAGTTTATAATCTTTATAATTTTTTTTATAAGTTAGTTACTACACTGTCACAATTTACATATTTTATTTTAGAAATGTAAATAGTTTAAAACGATTACCTCTCAACAGGTAATCATTGACATTTTTATTTTATTTTTTATTATTTAATTTTTAATAGTTTTAAGTGGATACCACACGTCACTGCAGCTTAAATATTTGATTTTAAACTGTGGAAATGCAATCTAGATTTAAAAATCAAAAATCAAAAATTTTGTTTAAATTTAAATTAAAAATGTAAAAATTAAATTTAAATTAAATTTATGCATTTAGCAGAATTTTGTTTAAACATTTTAATTAAACACTTGCATAAACTAATTACAGTATTACGAATATTTTAATTATTGTAAGACATTTTTCAAAAATTACCGTTTTGCATTAAATTAACTGTTAAGAAGTCATAATATATATAACAGTTTATATTACTGATATTTTTTAATGCAATTTTTTTTTTTTTTAAGTAAAATTTCTGATATAATAAAAAAATACAAAATAAAAATAAAATATCCTTAGACACAATTAAAATAAGAATTTTGAGGAGAACTGAGATGAAACTAAGGTGATTTCTTTCACACATGATGTATATTTTCATGCACCTGGTTAGGATTGTTGGCTTTGTTATCCGGGACGATGAAGGCCATGAAGGGACTGTCCTCGATGTCTTCATCATCACACATCACATGGACTGCGTATTCACCTGATTCGGTGGGCCAGTACCTCACGTTACACGAGCCGTCGTTCTGATCCTCACACTCGATCCGGGCCTGAGACGGACCCTCGATGGCGAAGCCTACAGCAGAGAAGGAACGGCTGAGAAAAGCTGCTGTGGATCCTGATCTAACTGTGACTGCTGTGTGATAAACTGTGCCCTGTGTCTGATCAGAGGAGACCGTGATCTCACCGAGGACTCCAACATCAGTCCCAATGGATTCAGCCACAAAGTCTGCAGATTTCCCCACAACGCCTCCCTCCAGACCCGGACCCCACGCTCGGATCTTCTGCGGTCCGGCCTCAGGGCCCACCTGAACCTCGAAGGGACTGAACACAAGACAACAAACGTTATTCCTAAAATATGTACAGTACAAATTCACATCTAGTTCATATTTAATTCTAAAATATTAAAATAATATCTAAAACATTTAAAATATTTTATATTTTGTATAACAAAAAATAAGCCAATTTGAGGACCACTATTTGTGAATAAAAAGTGATAAAAAAAATAAATATATAAATATATATATATATATATATATATATATATATATATATATATACACACACACACACATATATACACACACACACACACATACATATATATATATATATATATATATATATATATATATATATATATATATATATATATATATTTTTTTTTTTTATTAAATAACTTTTCTTTTTTTATTATTTAAATTGAAGTGCAATCTGTATGGTTTTAAATAATACAAAATGATATGTACAAATACCAATTACAAAATAGCATTAACAAAAATGTAAAAAAAAAAAAAAAAAAAAAATTACAATTAGATAAAGAATTAAAAATAATAATAAAAAATAAATTAAATGCTAAATTCTATGAATTTATTTCTATAAACTTGAGTATATTTTTTCCATAATTAATGAAATACAATTTTTAATCATTTAAAATGTGGCAATGCAGTCTATGCCAATTTAAAAAAAAATATTTTTTTTTTATATTAAACAATTAAATGAAATCAATTACAGGAATGAAAAAAGATTGAAAAAAAAAATGCTATTATTAATTTAAATTGCGGCAATGTGTAGTACCCAATTTAATCTATACAGATTAACAAAAAAATATAAAAATGTTGAAATTAAATAATATAAACCGTAAGAAAATTTATCAATAATAAAATTAATAAATGATAAAAAATTCATAATGCATAATAATAATATTTTTTGGGTAAAGTATGTTTAATTGTCATGCAAATAATGTGGTTACCGAAAATCTTTATGCAAAGTGTGTTTTTCATGTTCTCTTCTTAATTTGAGGTGAAATAAGACCAGATAAATTCCTATGAAGGTCAGCATAGATTATTTGACAAATAATGACATTTTAATATTTAAGTGCACAGCTAAACACCGAACGTGTGTTAACCGGACGGCTTCAGCGGCTCAAACAGCGCTGATGTCATGTCTCTAGTTAGTGAGAGAGTCCCATGTCCAACACAAACACACACCGGACCCTACGTCAGCGGAAACCTCCCATCAGAGAGAGTTTGTGTTAACAGAAGAAACACAGCGAGGAGAATATTTCACTTTAATAGAGGTCACGGCTCTGTGTGTGTGTGTGTGTGTGAGGCTGACGTCCAGGTGAACAGCAGGCCGATTGTCTTCAATGCAGTCCGTCTCCTTCACTCAGCCATTACGGCTCCAGCAGTCCAGCGATCTGATTGGCCGATCCGCCATGCATGTGATCACCAGAAAGGCCACACACCACGACATCTTATAAAACCTCCACCAAATGCGAAAAACACCTAAAAAAAGGCGTTTCTGGCATTTCTAACACAAAGCAGCATGTTTCTGCAGAAGCGCATGTCGTCATGCTGCTTTCCTCCAGTCGCACACTAATGAGTCTGCTTGGCAGTGCACACGACCTACATATCAGGAGCAAAACCTCATCTACAATTACAATAATAAAATCCTTCATGCTGTGATAGATCAGCGTAGATTTGTTTTTACTGGAAATTCAAACCAGGTATGTTTTATGTGTCATGCACCAGTGTTATTTCAGGTTTATATACTAGACTGTTATAGTATTAATTACTATTTTGATTTAGCTTTATTTCAGTTTAATTAATTTTGGTACTCCGACTCAAGTCTTTTCATCTAATACTTTTTTTTTTTTTTTTTACATTTCTATTTAGCTTTCATTTATACTTATTTCAGTTTTTCAATTTTACTACTCCAATCTTAACTTAAACTTGATTTTCATCTAATACTTAGATATTTTTAATTTTATTAGTATTAAATACGTTTTTAAATTTAATTTACATTCATTAAAAATTAACGTTTTAGTATTTTTAGTACTGCAAATTATTCTTTTAATTTTAAGTTTATTTTTCATCTAATACTTTATTTTAATCGTTTTTGTGTTTCTATTATATTTATTCTATTTTAATATATTATAGTTTTAGTAATTTTAGCACTATTATTTTCATAATGCATACATACTTTGTTAGTTTATTAAACTTTCTATTTATTTAAATTTAATATAAATGTAATTTAATTCTATTTATTCCTTTTAGTAAATGTTTACACATTTTATTCAGTTTAATATTTCTAATTTATAATTATTTCAGTTTTAGTAATTTTGTTCCTCAACCCAATCATATTTTATTTTAGTTAAAGTTTTTCATTAATTCCCTTTAATATCTCATACATTTTTTTTTTTATATTTATATTTAGTTTTACTTTTTATTTCTTGTTTTAAGTTTGCTTTCCATCTATTATTTACTTTTATATACTTATTTTAGTTCAGCATTATTCCTATTAATAAAAAGATTTTAATAGTTAACAATAACAACACGCTATAAATATAATATCCTCCGTAATCCAGTGAATTAAATATTGGACACATGGACGGTCATGTAGTTTAAACTCTGTCACACAGTCTTACCTTACACTGAACATTAAACCCTTTCACACGAACAAACAATTCCCTGATGATCCTTAATGACAATCTGAACAATAAATCGGGTCTTGATTTGAATCCAGATCATCTATAACACAGTCTGTTCTGATTCAGACCAAACACACACGTTCACCCCAACCTCGTGTGTTTATATACTCCTGTGCCTTCAGACCCAAACACTCATGATCAGATTTATCCGGTTGGCAGATGTGAATAACACTCAGCACATCTGGAGTCGCTCTGTTTCCACATTCACACCAGCACTGGTAGCACTACAACAAATCACTTAAAAATATATATATTCAATTATATAAACCAAGCCTATTTTACAACCCTGTATGCATTTAACTGTGAAGAAAATGTGATATTATTTCCATAAAATATTGTTAATATATTTGATTTATTAATTCAGCCTATGCAGATTTATTAATAAAAAAAATAGTTTTAAATTAAAAATTACAATAACGAGAAGCCTTTCAGAGTAAAAAGAATTATATAGTTCTATTAAATATTTAAATAATGACTGTAGTACCTACTGACATTTTTAATTTCATAATTTTTTTTATATGCAACCAGTTATTAGTGACATAAATATGTATATATATTAGGGCTGTCAAATGATTAAAATTTTTAATCAAATTAATCAGAATTTTCAGTGGATTAATCAGGATTAATCACTATTTGCAATTAAACCTGAATCCTAACCATTTTTTTTTTCTGAAATGCATACCAAAAGATAAATAACAGGACACAGATACATAATTTTCATGTATTGATTCATTAATATGTGGTTCTTTTTTTCTGAATTTCAAAAGTTTAACATTTACTTAGATCAAATTTACCTGAGCACTATATCAAACCATGCCATTTAACTACAGATAGTGTAAGAGTTTTAGGTGAACCAGTGGTTAAATATAGCCACATATCTATGAAATTATGCATAGAGAAACTCGAAAGAATGAACTCAGAAACACAAACATGTGCCCTCTGCACTCTGGGCACTCTTGTTTTTGGGAGGTGTTCATTTGCTCTGCCACAATACTTTAGGATCGATATTTTCACGTTCTGAAGGCTTCAAGTGCCAGTAAAACCAAGTAAAAATGCATATGCTTTTCCAAACAGCTGTAATTCTCGCTGCATTGCATGTAGGCGCTGTGTGAAACACAGGACGCTATAACAGGAAGAAGCTCCAGCGTATAAACTACCAAAGTCTTCTCTGTTTCTCAAGCTTGGCATGAATGTATTTGAGAGTAACTGGGGTAAAACCTTAAGCTTCTTCGGTGTTTTCGTCGCGGCGCTCGCCGCTGTTTTTTACTATCTTGAGAATTCAGAGATCAACGAGACTTTCCTGACCTAAATAATTTGTCACACTGCGCATGCGTGAAATGCGTTAAAATATATATATATATATATATATATATATATATATATATATATATATATATATATATATATATATATATATATATATATATATATATATATATATATATATATATATATATATATATATATATATAAAAAATAATACAATAATTATTATTATTTATATTGAACTTGAACCTCAATCTATGCAGATTTACCTAAAACAAAATAAACAAACAAACAAATAATAATGTTTCAACAGTAAGTTATGACTGGTAGCACCACAACAACAGGTTTCACTCCGAGCACAATGAAGTGATGTGTGAAGATGAAAGCTGCGCCAGTTTTAATGAAAGGGGTGACCGGTACCTCTTGGGAATGTGCTGTCCGGCCCAGGTGATGCTGACGGTGTATTTGCCAGGTGTTTGTGGACAGTATTCATACGAGTAAACCCCCTCTGAAGCATCCTTCTGTTTCACAGGCTCCTCGAGACCTTCTGCAAGACAGGAAACTCATGACAGTCCGACTCCACAGAGATATAGAGATAGAGAGCTGATGATGGAGACTGATGTGTATCTGTTCACTCACTGGGTCCTTTAACAGTGACCTTCAGATCTCCACTGCCGGCGTTACGGGTGTCCACCTTAAAATCAGCCAGCTGATGTGCTCTCACCCCTCTGGGCTGCAGACCTCGACCGCTGGCTCGACACGCTCCGGGAACAGACGCTGAAACACAAGATGCTGATTAATGACGGCTAATGACAATCACTGGTGCAAGCACTAGCTGAACATGTTTTAATGTCCGAGGCCCATCTTCTTGGGGAAAAATCGAGTCATGCAAAATACAAGTTAAAGTACAAATAAATAAAAAAGAAAAGAAACTAAAATAATTTTTACATATGATGAAAATGTAAAAAATGAATAAAAAAATAAATAAAACTTACTAAACCAGTACAGTACATACAAATTTTGCCGGTGTGCATTAAAAGTGAGACACTCCGATAAACATTTTATTAAATGTGCAAAAACATTTAAAATCTATAAATGAGATTATAAAATATTTTCACTAAATAAATATGCAAATAACATTTAATTTTACTATATGTTTCTATACATTAAATATTTTTTATTCAATTTTTAATAAAATAATATATTTGAGATATTTATAATCAGTATAGAATATTGTAAATATACTAAAAAAAGGAATACAATTATCTTCATATTTAAAAAATTATTACTTTCACTTTACTATTGATTTTATATTTTAATTACAAATTAGGCTTTTATATACTGTAAAAGTATGCAAATGTATATGAGAATGCAGTACATGGACCATAAAAGAAGAGAAGAAACAAAATATGCACATAAATATTTTACTAAACTAATATATTGATAGTAAAAATATTATATTGTCATATATTTATAATAAAACTGTATGCAATATGAATGCAGAATAGTACATATAATATAAAAAAGAAAAATGATAAGCATTAAATATGCAAATCTTATTTTTTCCTTTTAATATTTATATTTGCAATTAATATATTACAGTATATATTTAAATACAAATACATATTAGGATAGCATATAGCACATAAAAAATACGTATTTGCATATTAAGTGAATTTAAAATAGTGCATATAATACAGCAAACGTAATAAGTAGTGCAACTATTTCAATTACTTTATTAAAGTAATGTAACTTTTCTACATTTCTAATGTTTTCAATCATGTAAAGCAGGGAGGGTTAACCTTACAGAACTCAACACTGATTACTAGCACTTTCCAAAACTTTTATCCCTTGTAATAAGATTATAATAATTGAATTTTAAAGCACAGCCACTACACAATCAGACTTTAGCACCTCTTTTACTTTGAGATAATCGTGCGGTCAATTACAGATTTAAAACCATAACCATGATACAGTTTTTGAAATCAAATCTTTGCATAGTTATGACAGGAAGCACTGGCATCCAACAATGGCTTTGAAAAAAAAAATTAATCTTAAAAAAAATAAAAAAAAAAAAAATAAAAAAAAAAAAATAATTATAATACACATTTTCTAAAGTAACTAAATTTATTATAAATTTTGTTCCTTTTTCCTAATTACAAATTACATTTATATTGTAATTTTAGTTACATGTAACTAGTTACTTCACTCTTTATACTTGCATAATAAATATTTATTTGCATATATAATATTATATACACAGTTTTTTATATACATGCACATAAATACATTTTAATTTTAGAAATTGAAACCTTGCTTTACTATACATTAAGCTTCTAGACAATTAAAAATAAAAAATTAACATCTATTAGCACAGACAATTGAAGAATGCAGTTAAAGAACATCCGTCATCTGTCAGCCAATCAGAATCATGAATTCTAAATACATCACTGTATAATGAGCTTCAATCATCCAAAACTCCTCCCTCAAGCGTCTGCGCAGCCTGTGAATTAAATTAAAAATCCCTCGGCGTAAGAGCAGACGTACAATTAAACACCCGAGCATTACCCTTCCATTATACAGTAGGGAGTCCTGTAATGTTTCCAGAGCCCACAGAGAGCCGACCCAAAACCCACATTCAGAGTAACAGCATCTCTGACAGAGAGACTGGATGAGGTCTGCTCTCTCTCTCATTAGGTTCAGATGTGGGAGCCGGGGCGGGACGGGACGGGACGGGGCAGACGAGTGCCACCGAGACAGAGCTTCATTCACCAGCGTCCCGTCTGACTCACATCAACCCCCAACTCTAAAAATACACCCTGGGAGGAGAACAAACCTTCGGAGGAACGGCTCCGTTTCATACATGCATCTCCTTCAATGCACTTTAAATCAACTTAATTCTATTCCCAGCCTCTCCCATTTCTATTCGTAGCGGAGTTTTTAAAATTGGGGAATATCAGGAGCCCCATTCCAACTCGGTGTTATTTTTAAAGCTCATAACGGATGTATAAAGCTCTTTAATTCGCTTGTGAAATGTCCTGAAATTACATCTTGTGCTGTAAAAGTCAAACTATCTTCCTGCTATTCTCCTGTGGGTCTGGTTTGGGTTTACGGGACATGTGGATGATTTCCCGAGCTCACGCTCATCCAGACCTGCCCACCACAATCCCAGGGGAATAATAAAGCTCCCGGCCGTTAAAAAACAAGCATTTTTTTGAACAGTTTTTCGGTTTTGAACAGTAAAATTCAACAAATTGTAAAAACAAATCTGTGAAATCAGCAGCGTGATAACGTTTAACTACACGGGAAACTCAATTAAAGTCAACTTCTGTTAAACTGAATCATGCACGTTTGGAAAAGCCGTTTCGGAGAAAAGGTATTTAATGTTTTACAAGGTTTAAAACGTTCAGTGACGCACAGAATTCCTAGTCCACGACAAAAACTACAGCAGTTTTACTTTTGATGCTCTAAATAAAATAAACCTGCACGGAAATAAATAAATACTAATGTTCATTTTCGTTTATTGTGACTTGATGCACTAATAAAACAGATGACCATAAATTAATAAAACTATATCTAGACATGTTAAAAAACAAAAACAAACAATAAAAACAAAATTACTAAAACTTAAAAATATAAAAAATTTAATAAAAAATAAATCAAAATTATCTTAAATGATACTAGAAAAAGACAAACTGAAAATTAATTTTGTTACCTTACACATCAAAAACAAAAAGTAATGCAAAAAAATGTGCATTTATTTACCCCATATATTTTAATGTGAGCTTGTCTGTCGAATTCACAAGCACTGATTGCAAAGAGCCATCTAACAAGACATAAAACCTAAAAATAGAAATATTATATAATACAAATGTATTTAATATGAGAATAAATCTGGCAAATATACCATAAAGTGTTTAATTAATAAAATGTGTTTAATACATAAAATATTCAAATAAATGTAATTTTACTATTATTTGTATCTAATAAAATATGTAAAAATTATACACCTTATATAAATGTATAACACAAGTATAGTACATGCAGTATAAACATAAAATATTTATTTGCATATTACATAAATGTGCAAATGTAATCACTACAAATCTTTATATTTGTAATCATTTGCTCATTTACGTGTGAGAGAGAGAGAGAGTGTGTGAGAGAGAGAGAGAGAGAGAGAGAGAGAGAGAGAGAGAGAGAGAGAGAGTGTGATAGAGAGAGAGAGAGAGAGAGAGAGAGAGAGAGAGAGAGAGAGAGTGAGTGAGTGAGTGAGTGAGTGAGTGAGTGAGTGAGTGAGTCTTAAAAGCAATCAAATGAAAACAAAGGGCTGGAAATGAAGCCTGACCATAATGGAGCGACAGGTCATATTTAACAAAGCTGGCAGCATTACACACGCCACAAACGAGCGCGCTGGTGAACTGCGGCTACATTTACATGCATTTTATAGCGTGTGTAAAAGCCCTGCAGAATCTCATAACTACATGCAATTACAAGCACATGAGGCAATGCACACGTCTGAGACCCTATAACACATCGCTAATTCACTTCACAGTTATGAGCACAGTGCCTTGTTTACCCAAGCACTAATAAACCATTCCATTTCCTTTCACCGACAGCACATTGAAGCAACTTTCAGCACAGAAAGAGGATGCTGGGTAATGTATGCATGTAACTGCATGTAGTACCTGGGCTGATGTTGACAGTGAAGGGGCTCTTAGGGATGGCGATGCCTCCGAATGTGATGTTGATGGTGTGAGGGCCGGCCTGCATGGGTTTGTAGGTGCAGCGGAAGACGCTTTCGCCCTTGTCTTCCATGATGGCCTCCACAGTGTTTTTATTACCCAGAGGGTCTTTGATGACGGCCGTCAGATCCCCTACTCCTGCACCTGATTAACACAGAGCACAGAGGCTTCAAGCTTGCTTTCATCAAGAACGTGAGCTCATATTCAAGTTTGCACGCTCAGACCTGCGGTGTAGATGTCGAAGAAGGTGGGTTTGTTGGCGATGTTGCCCAGCGGCTCCAGTCCGGGTCCTTTAGCCGTGACTTTAGTGGCGTCTCCCAGGGCTTTGTCCACATCCACCTCAAACGGGCTCTTTGGGATCTGCTGTCCAGCGAACAGCACAGTGACCTGTGGAGTGATCATAAAAACACCAGGAGCCTTTATTTCACAGAATAATGCATGGAAACAGAGCTGTTCTGTGTGCTTCTGTGTTTATGCTTAATAAACTTGATTGTGGAAAAATAAACACACACCTATAGGACTATAATAACAACTAGGGAGGCCTGAAAAAGACGTTAATTATTTAAAATAACAATAAAACTTTCAATGCATCCAAAACGCTTCCTGATGTCTTTGGCAGTGGACATATTTAAAAGTGAGATTTTAAGACTTGGAAATGTCACATGAATAAATGCAATTTTAAAGAAATAAATACATTTCCACAATTCATTCTTCTATTTCGAATACAAATATTGGATTGTTATCCATTTATAATATATACATGTATATAATAAGTACAAATTATATTATCTTATAAAAGTATCTTTATAATATCTTATTAAAAAAAAAAATCACATTTTTATTTAAATATTAAATATGCCAATTTAAGTTTATTTTACATTTTAAATACTTATATTTGTAACAAAATATATATTTTTTATATTTAATGCATAAAAATATGTATTCTGTAGTGTATATATATATAAAATTACTGTTAATCAACCTCTTTATTTTCATAAATGCTTAAAACTCATGTATACACGTGTGCGTGTGTGTGTGTGTGTTATATATATATATATAACATTTTTAACATTACAATTTTAAACAATACTTCACATTAATGCTTTAATACAATGATGAATTATGGAAAGGTTTGTTTGATAAATAGAAAGGTCAGCTTTTCTATGAAACTGAAATGTTCTGTTACTTTATAAATGACTTTACTGTCACATTTGAAACTTAATGTCTTCTTTCTGAAAAAGAATATTAATTTCTTCGCGAACATTGTTTTTTCGTGAAATTTTTTTTTATGAATAATAAAATGTAAATCCCAAAGACCTGGAAAAGCATGAGGCGTTTGCATGTTGTCTTTGAGTCGAGCACTGCTGCAGACTGACCTTGTGCGGTCCGATGACCTGAGGGATGTAGGTCACGCTGAAGGTCTTTTTGCCTTCGTTGAGCACAGGTTTGACCTCCTCTCTGCGCCCCTCTGGGTCTTCAACATACACCATGACCTGGCCTTGACCCGCGCTGAAGGTGTCCACCGTGAACACGGCCGGACGCATCACACGGTTCCCGGTCGGCTCGATGCCTGGAGAACAAGAAAATCATTCAGATCTTTACTCTGGAAAATATGTGTATCATGAAACATGTTTATTTCAGCTAATGAGAAGTCGTTTCTGTTCCAATCACAACTTTTAATGGAACCGAACAAAAATGACATGCTTCAACAGTCCTAAGATAGCCTTTCCTTCACACTGTGCCATTAACATCTCCAGAAGACTCACAAAACACTCACTGTGAAATTAAGATTTACTGCACTGCTGTATGTTTAGATGTCTGCTATTGATTGCATAAGAATACAGTATATAAAACCCATTCATAAATGCACGAAAAAAACAACAACAACAACAACAGAATCTAAGCAATAAATCAATTTGGACGCCTTTAAATGCTGCATTAATGACCTTTAAAACATACAGAACCTTCATTAAAAATATTTTTTATAAATCATTTTAAGCCATTAAAATTTATAATTATAAGCAATGTAATCGATGTGTACATGCATATTTACATAAAGGTCTATAAATGTTTTTGATCAATATAAATGCATTTTCATTTTATTTATTCACAGATTTGGAAATTGTATTTAATTACTGTGTGCATCATGATTGGTGGATATTATATTATCTGATTTATACAAGCTTCCTCATTGGTTGATTGCAAATTAATTCTAAATAAATTAATATTTTTAATAAATGTATTTAAATTGTAATAAATACTTTAAATACGTTTCACATTTAGTTTGCATTTAAATTCAAATCTTTCCCCGTTTATAGTCTTTCAGGCCTGAAACAACAAAACAACAAAAAGTGCACATGAATTTATGATGTGAATTTGATTCATGAATCCTCTACTCGTGCACAGTAAACGTTGCATAATTTATGCATGCAAAGAAACACAAACCGTAGATCTCGTCAGATGCTGGATAAAAACCACAGTGGTGGATAAAACCTACAAACGTTATGATCTAAAAATACTCCTTTTAGTTTATAGTTTGAGGCAAACCACACAAAACCGCAAACACACGATCTCTCTGAACTCATAAAACAGGTTATTTCCAAACACTGAAAACTCCAGTGCTGTGTGATTTAGGAAACAAGGGTGACTGTGTCGTGGTTTTATTTGTAGTGCTTTCAGACAGGACATAACCACTTAATGGAAAAATAACACTAATGTGACACTTTCAGTATTTGTCGTAAATTTTATGGCAGAGGTGAGGATTTCTCAAGACTGACGACGCCGCAACCGAAAGCTTGTAGTTTATTTGAATAAATCTGCTCACAGAAAATGTGTCGAGGTCACGTCTGGTGTGAGAATCATAACTCTTAAACTCATTAGCCACCGGTTTTACAGCTTTAGTCAAATTTACAGCAGGTACGGAGCACATTTCCATTCCATCCATCAGTCCGGAGCATAACAGTGTTCACACAGTACTTACACTACCAGACAAAAAAACTATTTGAAAGTGTTGTTAAATTAGATTAAAAATACTGTAAAATTGTGAAATATTATTACAATTTAAAATAACTTTTTGTTGTTGCAATATATTTAAAAATGTAATTTATTTTTCATGATAAATGCTGTATTTTCAGCAAATTCAGTGTCTCATGATTCTTCAGAATATCCCGATTTGCTGCGAAACATTTCTGATTATTATAAATGTTGAAAACAGTTGTGCTGCTTCATATTTTTGTGAAAACTGTGATAGAGAATAAAAAAGGCAGAATAAAAAAAAATAGTGATACTTCTTTAGGACACATAAAATGTATCAAAATTGACAGTACATGTTACAAAAGTTTTCAATTTTCTGTTCTTTTGACCTTTCTATACAAATAAACCTGATCTTCACAAAAACATTAATCAGCAAAAACTGTTTAATAATAATCAATAATTTCTGAGCAGCAAATTGTCATATTAAAGTGATTTCTGAAGGATCACGTGACTGGAGTAATGATGCTGAAAATTCGGCTTTGATCACTGGAATAAATTACATTTCAAAGTATACTACAACAGGAAAAAACATTCTTTTAAATTGTAACAATTGTACTGTTTTCCCTCCATTTTGATCCAATAAATACAGACCTGGTGGAGCAGTAGACACTCAAAAAAAAAAAAAAAACAACAACCTCAAGAAAAAAAAAAAAAAATGTAATTAAAATAGTATGAGACATCAGCTAACATTATCTTATTGCCATCACGCCGCATTAACAAATATGTGACGGGGTTCATGAAAAACGACAATATCCTGAAACTCTGGTATGATAGCAATCTGTGTGTGTGTGTGTGTGGTCGCTCAGGCGGATCTCACCGTTTGAAGATAACGTTGGGCGTTTCTATGTAAACAACAACACGAGAGATGGTGAAGGGGGTGAAGCGGGCTCACCTGGGCCGTACGCGCGCGCCTTCTTCGGGTTGAGTTTGGGTTTGAGAGGAGCTCCGGGCTTCAGTTTGGCTTTGGGGAACTGAGACAGATACGTCATGACCGACTGCTCGTCCACACTGGGGTCAATGATCTCCTCTGGAGCGATCACCTGCGAACACACACTCAACATAAGGAATGTTCACCTGCTTTAATGTGCAGAAAACATTTGGGTGAAGTCTCAGGCTGGACTACCCTTTTATTCAAATCAAATCTTATTTTAGTTTCATTGATGCACTATTATAGTTGTTATTTTTAATTAGGATTTATTTCTATATTTTCTTCCCTTTTATTCCAAAGTTTAAATAATTACAATTGTTTTTTTTATAATGCATGCATTTCAAACTATTTTAATGCATTTTTCATTAATTTCTATTTATTAATTTTATTTACATTTATCAATTGTATATTTAGATATAATTATTTTTATTAATTTAAAAAGGTTAAACATTACTAAATGTTTCATTATTTTGGGTTTACAAATTTTATTCATTGCATAATTCAATTTCGTTATTTAAACAAGCTAATGATTTATATTAATTAATACTAAAATTAAAAATTATTTCTTATTTTTATTTTAATTGTTTAAGTTTTAGCCATCTGACTATTTAAAGGCAAACTAAAAATCAGAAATGGTGTCTTGGCAAAAATAAATATGCATCTCATAACATTTATTTTATTTCCAGCAACTGAATTGTTTTGGTTTTAGTTTTATTCAACTAGCTGGAATAAATTTTCCATATTTTTCTATTTTAAATTACATTTTTATTTTAATTACCATTTATTTTATTTCAAAGTTTGATAATTTTATTTATGTATAACAACAGTGTTTCAAACATTAGTATCCTGACATTTATGCAATTTCATAAATTGCACAATTAATTCAAAAGGAAGAATATATTCAGAAATGCAGCTGATAGTATTTTAGTGTTCACATAAAGCCAGAATATTACAGTAAATCTAAACCTAATGCACTGAGGTCACAAAAGTCAAACACAAGAGGAGACGCAGAGGCTGGAGAAGAGTGTTTGCTGAGGTATGATTGAGGTGTGTTGAGTATCATATTAACTCTGGGGCTGATACTGATGGGTGTGTGTGTCTCTTATTCTTATCTGAGCTTCATATTGATCTGATCGCACGAATGAAGGGCAAGGAACATGTGGACCAGTCAAACACATATCTCTTAACAGATTTGTGGCGCCTCTGTGCTCCTGAAATCTCATCCTGACTCACTAGGGGTCAAAGGTCACCAGCTCACCTGTGGGATTCCCAGCCAATCATCAGCGAGCTGCATGGCCTCCGTGGCATTTTCCACCGGCTTCTCCCCGTCCCAGATCTCCCAGTCCGGACAAAGGCCTGAAAAACACGACAGATAAACAGGTAGGTAAATGTTTCCAATTTATTTGTTATTAATCAATACTCAAACTGAATTGTATATAAAAGAACCTAGATATTAAAAATAATACATATTTAATAATTGCTGCGCTTTGCGTTGTCGCTTGAACTGAGGCACTACAGCAATCAGTCACATCACATTATAGAGCGTCAAACAATTATTGCTTAAATTTCATTATAAAATTAACAATCTGAAAGCCCAGACATTGTTTAAAAAAAAAGTTAAAACTTCAGATTATTGCAATTACTGGATGTGAATTCTGATGTACAAGCAAAGTTTAAATGAAAGCTATAAGCTACTACTAATAATAATAACAACAATAATAATAATAAATAAATAAATTTTAAATAAGCAAACAATTAAGTACCAAAATTAATAAATTAAAAATAATATATCAATATTAAATTAATATTATTAAATTTATAAAAACTTGAATACACTTAGCACATAAATACATTAATAAATTATAAATAAAATAAAAAAACACCAAACAATTAAGTACTGAAATTAATAAATTCTAGATATCTAAATTTAAAATTATTAATTCATCAAAAATTATAAATTAACATTATAAAAAGGTACGAATAATAAGATTAATACTATTATTAATATATAAATGCATTAATAAATGTATAAACAGAAGCTATAAAAAATAAACAAGAAAAGCTTTTAAGTACAGAATAATAAACAAATACAAATATTATATATTTAAATGTATTTATTTTTTAAATAAACCTAAACAAATTAAAAAAAAACTTGTTCGCTCATTAACTGAAAACAGCATAGACTATAAGACTAAAAAACTATTATTAGTTTTCAGTCCATGATGCAATGTATTATTAATAAAGTGCTAAGCATGACAAAAGTTTTTCTAGAATTGTCTAATGATCATTAAATGCGAAAACACGCACTAAAACGTTTCTTCTCAGCAACTGAATTGCAAATATTAGGAAAAATTACTGTTGTACCAGGACGGAAGTGCTTTGCACACACAGTTCTGGACTCATTCACAGCGGTGTTTTACAGTCGATCCACTGTATCTATACAAACACACACAGCTGTGCAATAAACAGCAAAACAGGTTGTGTTCACCTGGAGCGCAGCTGTCCACCAGAGCTCCCAGCGCTCGGCCGTTCCTCCAGTCCTGACTGAAGTTAGTGATCGGGAGGTCAGCCACTTTGTTCTGGATCCAGCCCAGCAGCCTCTGCTTGGGCGTCTGTTTCTTGGCTTCATCATCGTCTTCATCCTCCCAGACGGGCATAGAGATGGAGTAATGGAGGATGAGGGTCCAGACCAGACCCAGGATCAACTTCAGGTTCCCATCCACAATTGCTTTACTGTCTGTTGGGGGACAGAAAGGAGATTGAATAAAGATTGATGATTAATAATAATAATAACCTGAAATAAATAAACAAATGAGAAATTAAAATCACAAATAAATTAAAACCGATAAGTAAAATAAATTATTAAATACATGAATAATAAAAATTAAGAAAATAAACATAAGGGTTAGGCTTGCCTGCAAATCAGTAAAAAAGAAATAAACAAAATTATAAATTGCATTAAATGAATGATGAAAACATAGACAAAAAATAAATTACAATAAATAAATGTGAATACACAATTAAACAAATAAAAACAAAACTGAATAGCTTAAAATCAAGTAGCTGAAAGTGAATAAATAGTTAATAATCAAATAAGTAAATGAATATAAATGATAAGTATATAATTTTAAATTTACATATGATTTATTAGTATTTTATAAACTATTATTACAATTTATAAAAAAAGTATAATAACACAGTAGTAGATTAATTGTATTCTAACATTTTTGATGAATGAATAAAACTAATATAAAATTGAAATGGAGCATTTAAAATGTGTTTTTATTCATAGACTGTTTCTTGTATGATTTTTTATAAATGTAAAATGTGCAAAATCAGTATTTGTAAAAGCAATAAAAATTGAAAATTGACAAATTGAAATGAATTTAATTTAATTTTAAATTGTAACACTTATAAGAAATAAAATATCTAATCAATGTAAAATTCATACAATATACAATTGAAACTTTTTTTAAAATAAAATATCAATATTTTTCAAATGTTGATTTATTTTAACATATTTTGTGTTATAAAATCTAAAAAGCGGTCACTGAGGTAGTTTTCAAAAGTACCTTGATCTTAACATTTGTAGCTTTTTTCTGAGAGCTTATGTACAAAACAAAGATGAATAGAAATAACTTGATTCCTCATAAATGTTTGTTATCTACTCTTCCGCCACTGGTACCACGAGGCAGACGGTGGAATGTTCTGGCAGCATTTGAGAAGCTGGGAACAAGCTCAGATCCTCTCAAGACTGAACATAATTCATTAGCACTGACACCCGGCACATCCCACCTTCACGAGGAGCCCCTACACCACCGGACAGCCCAACAATACAACAAACACAAGCACTTTCAGAGAACAGCAGAAAGAGGGGTTACCATTACAGCAGGAGCTGTATCAAACCGGTCATGAATTATAGATGAACCACAGCAAGTTTTGGAAAGTTGCTAAAAACACACAAGAGTGCAAACAGTGTTTAAATGCAGTTCTGTGCAACTATGATGCTGAGTGACGTAAAAATACAGCTTTGACCTGATTACAGACCAAGTTATGATCTCAAAACATATTTTATTAACTTATTTGTTTGGATATATGCATTAAATTATTAAAAACATTAAATATATTTATACATATTCTTAAAATATATTTAAAGGCATGCATAATATTTGTATAAATATTAAAATGTATTCTATAATTAATAAATTGTAGAATCATTATTTTACATATATAAAACAAAAGTTATTAATTATAACAACTTAATTATATCTATAACAATTATTTTATTCTATGGTTTGTATACATTTTATAATAATCTAATTTGAATAAATTATCCATTCATTTACGTATTTTATTAAATGTATTTTAAAGAATGCATTATTTTTTATCAATGCATATTTATTATTTTATAATTGTTTATTGTACTTTTTTTTTAGAACTTTACTATGTACAAAAATACATATTTAAATAATTTTTAATAATAATTTAAATAATTAATACATGTAAATGACCCAATAAACTGTCAGTTTGTCTCCCTTCAAAAACAAAACAAAAAAATCAGCACGAGCAAGCAGAAGGTCATCCGGGCCAGTCATTGTTTTAGGAGGTCATTTGAGGAGAACCAATAAAACGCAGGGAAGTCCCAAGGAAAATCCAGCCTGAACAAGCTTGGAAGGACACATACAGAATAATACTACAAGCATTTCCTACATGACAGGAAATATGAGATACTCACTTTAAAACTCTTGAGCCGAGCACTTGGAAACACACCAGCACATTTGACGATTTGTTAGTTGATCTTGCAATTCCATTAGTCTCAGAAACACTCATTCCAACCGGATGAATCCAATGAGGATAATCCAAACAGATGGCTAAAACGCCTGATTACTAAAGTGTCCAAAATGTTGTCCAAACACTGACATAATCCAATTACGATAATACACAACCGATCATCGGCACAATACGCCCTGACATGAGTCAGTACTATCAGAGCAAACATGCACTTACAGGACTAGAACAAAACATGAAGATCTAGAGCACATCAGACCAAAAGAAAAGAGAAAGAATTTACTGAGAAAGTAGGAATGCTCCGATATTACTTTTCCAGTTCTCTGGCGAAACCGATAACTTATTTTTGGTACTTGCTGATACAGAGTACCGATATTGGTATATTCATTGTATTTGTAATTTTTTTTTTTTAAACATGGGTACAGAAACCAAAATCATGTTTATAAAGTTAGTTGTTGTGGTCGTCAGATATATCACCAAGGCCGATATATCGGCCGATATGTGTCATTTTTCAAGATTTTCTGCTTGGCTGATGTGTTGAAGGCAGAACTTTTATTTTGACAGCGCGGAGAATGGAAGCACCTTATCACATATGCACACATTCTCCCTCTTGTTTAATGTTGTTGTTAATAGTTCTGTCTAAATACAGACCGAAGTCTGTCTAATAATCTGATAAAACGGTTAAACAAAGGAATTAATGTATTCATAAAGTATTATAACGATTGCTTTTATATTATTAGAAAGACAAACATTATAATACTTTCTCGTTTGTAGTCAGCATTAAGCAAATATGCATTTATATAAATTAAAAAAAAAAATCTTTGAATGGCTAATGAAACATTATCAAATTAGTCGAATCCAGCTGTGACACATTCGGTTTGTGTGAATTGAATGCTTTAAACTTTAAACTTGTGATTTCAAATTATGTTGTGCTTTGTGCATTTGCCTACGGTCATAATCATGTCATTTTCACTGTGTTACTTTATGTAAAATTAGTGTTACCCTTGCTTTATTTAAAAAATATGATTCCCAGTGCGCACAAACTTCCCAGAATACTGAGTGCATTGTTGGTTACAGCGTTTACTTCCTTTTTAATTATATTTTTATTAAATATTTGTGGAAAAACACTATCAAAGTATAAAAAATTTATTTTTTAATTCATTTTCAAATTATTTGAAATTTCTTAAATATTTATAATGAACAAAAATAGAAATGATATCGGTCTTATATCGGCTAATGGCCCCTGTTTTTTCAAAATATTGGCAGTCAAAAAAAAAACAAAAAAAACAATATCGGTTGATCATTAGTTAGTTTATCATTACTTAAGTTATCATAAAATAGATATATCCTTCAGTTATTTTCACACTTAATTATGCCCATTAAAATTTTCGTTTTACAAGTTTTAGTTACCGTTAATTTTTTGCTGTATGGAACATCATCTTTAATTTTATAGCATTAGAACGGCTCCCATGCAGCAGCTCAGTAAATGTAATTTAAAAACATAATAGTACATATCCAAAAGAAAGATGCAGCTTTCCACATGAGGAACAACTGAATTTATCAAGTAAATAAAAAAAAAAAAAAGATACATATCAATTTGTAAAACAATTAATATACACTTAAATAAATAAAATATCAATATTTAATATATTACAATTTTATAAGAGTTTTGTCTTTATATGGATTATTAAAGCATATAGTACAAACCATAAAGACAAGAGTATCACACAAAAGGATAAAGTGAGTTTCACACGGTCTGTCCCTGACCACATACAAATTATATAGATCACATGCAAAATAATACATGACCCTGTAATAAAGGCCCATTCAGTAATGCTTCAGAATAATCAACAATAATAAAAAAGCTTTAAAATCCTGCTCTAATTCCTCTTGAATGCATTTGCAAAGGTTTTAGCATCAGAGTGGGTAAAGACTGACTTAGCATAGGTTAGAAATGTCCTGAGCTTTATTATTGAGATCTCCATGGGAACAGGCCTGGAGAAAATCAACAAACACTTATAAAAGTCAAGAAGCATGATGTGAGCAGCTGGAGCCACCATCACCAAACATGACGTGATCCTGAAGAGCAAATCTGATTCTCTACACGGAGAATCAAATTAACTGCGTTTAATCAAACAGCCGCATTCATAACAGGCCATAAACACCTTGAGTCATGCCATTACAATTTATACTGCTCTTTCTGATATATAAATGTTTACAGACACTGAAAGGTTAGAACGAAAGTGTTTTCATTTTTCATGCAAGTCAAATGAGCTGATTCTTAAAAGACGTTAATGTTTAACGTTGAAAGATGAAACTAAACTTGAGAAAAACAAAAACATGTATTGCTTATATTTTAGTCCAAAGATCAAAAAAAGAGAGGAATTGTTTTGAACATAATGACATTCATGACATTTTCATGACAATTACATCCCTGATACTCATTACTGTAATAATAATTCATATTTTATTGCATTTATAAATACTGCTTTATATCATTATTAAAATCAATTATCAAACTTTTATTTTAATATTATAAATTTTTGGCATTACACTTATGAATAATGCTATAATTAGTGCAATTCAAAATAAAAATAGTTTTTAAAGATTTATTACTACATAAATTATAAAAACATTCATACATGTAATTTTAATTACAATACTTTAATATAGCTAATAAATAATTTTATAAATGCTGTGGATGTAAGTCATTGTTTTGTTCAGTGTAATGCTATAAATGCTGTGTCATGGTAACATCAATTATATTACCATTAACTTATGACTTGAGCAACTTAAAAAAAACGGTGGTAAAAATGGTGATAAACAGCTAAACACTTAAAAAAAACCTAAACAATAGGAACTGTAAGAGACTCACTGTGCATAATTTTTATGAAAATGATGTTATAATGTTCTGTTGATTTGTAGGCTAAAATGTGTACATGCAAAACACTTAAGAAAATAGAGTGGTCTTCCTCATCCTGACAAACTTAAGAGGGTGAGAACGTAGCCCTGTGGAACACCATACAGAATGAGAAAACTAAGGAGGTTAAAAACAGTTTTGCACAGTTCTGTAACATTCTGTAAATCGTTGCACCATTAATTAATTGCTTCCCAGGGCTTCTTTTATGAGATTAGGTGAGAAAGAGGCAGCAGATTTCCTCAGATCGGGTCTCCTGAACCCAACCAACCATTATAACCCGAGAAACACTGCTTCACCCAGAAACCCTCTGATCTCACTAAAAATACAGACAGAAGTGAAACCCAAGGTCTTTTCCAGTCACTTATCATCAGTTAAAACAAGACATAGCAACCCGAGGGACCTTGTTAGTCGAGGTCTTCCTGAAGGCCAGCATTCAAAGATAAAGGAGACGTCTTGGAAAAGCCCTAAATTATTTTCCACCAGCATATATACATTTAAGCCTCCACGATCAGATTCAACAAAGAGCACAGGGAGATTTATGGTTCCCTGAGATTTTTCAAAAGAAGTGAGATGAGTTGAAGCTGTCAAAGTTAAGCCTGGCCGTCTGACAGCGGCCCATCTGGAAATGCGTTTGAGGCGAGCGGAGTAACGGCATCATACAGATCTACATTACATCTCTAATCTCGCAACAACTCAACATTATGAGAGGCTTGGGAAAGGGAAAACGGTCCAGAAAGAGTCAGATCGGTTTGAAGTAGATCTGGGGGGAGGATGAATCGCATAACACCTGTCCACGCAACATTACAATACAAAAACAAAACCTGGAAATATTTTGCGTTAAGACAAACAAAACCGGTTTTTAGGAGCGTTTTTTTACATTAATATTATGACTGTTAAGCAACCTCTATATTTTCATAAATGCTTAAAACCCATGCTTTATACATACATGCATACAACTAATATACACACACATAAATACATATACATTAATACATGCATACATCATATATATATATATATATATATATATACTTTGTTATATGCTGTTCTGAATTAAAACACTAAGTAATTTAAATACCTGATGTACTATATTGATAATTTAACAAAATGCTAATAAAATCTTGTTGTGGTTATTGTTAATGACGGCTTCAATTATGACCTTAAGGCTCCAAAGGTCTCACTCTTTAGTTTTGGCATTAATGTCCCAGACAGGTTTTGATGAGACTCACATGGCTAAGTATCGCATTATTCGAGTGCCTGGCAGGCTGACAAAAGTCATAAGTATCAGTGAAACTAAAACACAAGTAAGATTAAAACAAAAGCAGCAGGTGATCGTCTCGTAAGGAGTGAAATACAAGCAGCATTCATAATCTGACCAACATCCGCCTGTACACTCCGAGATAAATGATTAAGGAAAAGAGCGGAATGCTTGTGTTGGTCTCCATGGAGACAAAGCAAACGAAACGACAACACTGGAGGAAGAGCGGAAGCAGGACCGGTTTACACACAATCCACTGCTCATCACTCACCACACCAGAGGACTGGGGCTGGGCCACGACTACTATAGAAATAATGATAATGAAAAAAAATTATAAAATAAAATAAAGCTTAAATAAAATCAAATTCAAAATAAAGATATACAAGATAAAACAAATTATATTACCTACTGGTCAAAAGGGAAAACTAATGTTTTATGAGACGAGGACTGGACAAGGTTTATATATAAGTAAATTAAAGTATAATAAATCTGAATTATTAAATAATATAATCCATGTGCAATGTGCATTTGCTCTGATCTAAACCGCATAAATTACAACGTGCTTAATAAATTATAGTATGCGTTGAATAAATAAAAAGTATCAAATAAATTAATTTAATAGATCATTTTAAACATTTAATTGATTTATAAGGCACACAAAGTTTTGAATCGGTTCACTGAAATGGACAGATTGAACTCATTTATAAAAATCAAGACTCACCAGCCCAAACAAATGTTTTACTATTGTTAAACAGATTTAATAATTATTTTTAATTAAAATAATACCATTTTTCTAATTATTTATTTTTACAGATTTTTTTTTAATCTTTACTCACTTTTATTTACTCATTTATACTTCATTATTATTAAGATCCTTGATCTTGTACGGTTTAACACGACACTGCCTTGCAAATGAAATACTGGAAATAAAAAAAGGGATCTTTTGTACAATTTCTTTGACAAATGATGGCAGTTCCTTAGAGACGCTGGTTGTTTTTGGAGAACATCAGTGTGTTTGTGTTGTAAAGTCATGCCTGCTGGTAATTCAATAGGGGTTTCCTGCTCCATTCAGAAAGTGCAGAACCACACCTGAGCCGCAGGACACGACTGAAGAGGAACCGTGAACAATAAACATTTCACTAGAGGAAACAAACACACTCCTGTTCTGTGTAATGACACACACTTAGACACTTCACGTCCTCGTGACACACAGATTACTGATTCAGTCGAGATGTTCAAACCAAACCCATCACTGGAGGCTGAGGGTCAACTTCAATCATCTGCATCTGACTGTACGGTGTTAAAGGACACTCAACGCAGAGCTCATAAAGAGCCTTAAAGGTTCAGTCAAGTGTTCCCACTGAAATACATATAAAACCTCTGATTTAAAAGCTCTGAAGAGATCTCGGGAAGAGCTTCTTCAACTCCTACAAAACCATGCTTTTGCAATGAAATGCACAAAAAGGACAGATCTTAAAGGCATAGTTCAGTCAGAAATGAACATTTGTTGACACTCAAGAAGAAGATAAGGTTTTTTTTAAATCATATTTTGAGAAATATTGCAATGCATCACTTGCTCACCAATGGATGCTCTGCAGTGAATGGGTGCCGTCAGAATCCAAACAGCTGATAAAAACATGCAAAAGAGTCCATTATCCATAACATTGCTTCCTCCAGTAAAAGTCTCTCAAAATTCAAATCCAGCCACATATTTGTTTTGGCTTTGTTTATATCTGTTTTGGTTTGTAAATGGTGCTTCATCTGTGCAGATTTCTCTCCTGATTCAGATGAAAACACTTCGTGTTATTACGGATCGATGGCTCATGTGAAGTTAAAAACATCCTAATGTTTCTTCTAAACATGCAGCTTTTGTCTTTACAAGACATTAACTGATGGACTGGAGTCATGTGGATTATTGTGATGTTTTTATCAGACTCTCATTCTGACGGCACCCATTCACTGCAGAGCATCCATTGATGAGACACTGATGCAATGCTACATTTCTCTAAATCTGATGAAGAAAAACTCATCTACATATTGACTGGCCTGAGGGTGAGCTATTTCTTTAAGAGCTCTTTGAACGCATGGAGAACGGGATCGAGAGAAACAAAGACCATCATCAATCTTCACAAGCTTATAGCACACGGTTCACATTCCTCACGTGGATCACGGCCAAGAGGAAAACCTGATGAACAAACGTTGCTCAGAAATACATGGTTTTCCCATAGATGAAACAAAGCTC
Organism: Carassius gibelio; assembly: GCF_023724105.1. Classification (NCBI taxonomy): domain Eukaryota; kingdom Metazoa; phylum Chordata; class Actinopteri; order Cypriniformes; family Cyprinidae; genus Carassius; species Carassius gibelio. Next base: position 23,117,583 of record NC_068406.1, read on the forward strand.
AAATGAAAGAAAAAGGGCTGAAGGTCTAGTTACTGTACCTCAACAGAGAAACTAAATACAGCCGCTGCAAGATGATTTCGTTTGGAAATAAACGCTGCTCTTATGAACTTTCTATTTCTCTTATCAGAAATCTACCACAAAAATGTTTACCGTTTTAGACCTTGATAATCAGAAATGTTGCTTGGGGAGTAAATTTGCATATGCAAATGACTTCTGAATGATTATAAGACAATGAAGACTGGAGTAATGATGCTGAAAATCCTGCTTCGATAATACCAATAAATTACATTTTACTATATATCACAACAGAAAACGGCTATTTAAAAATTAAAAAATATTTCTCAATATTACTATTTAAACAAATGTCTACTATAGTAGACAAATTAAATTCCTGTTTGCCAGTCCTTCAATCAGAAGCAGTAAATCTCTGAGTTAATGTGGGACTGGACGCACCTGGACGCTGTAAACAGGAAGCAACTCTTGACTCACGGCCAACTTTCAAACAAAAGGAGCGACAAACTTCACGATTGACCTCGGAGTCTGTTAAATGGAAAAATGTTGCAACACCAAATAATTAAAGTGATCTGATATCTATCAGCGCTGTTGTTTCTTTAGGGCAGGGTTTCCCAAACTGGGAGCCAGAAAACCCCATGGGGGTTAGGAGTTGATAAACAATTAGGGGCAAAATACATTTAAATAAAAACTAAAATATAATCATGTAAAATTTAACAAGTTAAAATATAAAAAAATCATAATTTGTTGAATTACTTTAAAATGAATTAAAACTAAACAGAAAAAAATCCTGAAATTGAATAAAATTATATATAAAAAAAATACCAATTTAACAGCATAAAAAAAAAAAAAAAAAAAAGGAAAACGCTCCCTAAAAATATTTATAATTTCTAATAAAACAAAAAAAACGTGCTGAAAATAATTAAATAGTTTTAATCTGACATCAAACTGTGAGCATTCAAATCTGTTGTCGGTTTATAGAAATACTCAATTTCAGGGGAATTTAAAGTAAATATTTTATGCCAAATACGTTCAGCTAACCAAATAATAATAAAAAAAGTTTATTGAAGCAAATCCACAAGTTGTTTTATGACTTGTTATTAATAGGAAATAAAGCCTAATCTCGAGTACACATTAACCCAGTCACAGTTTAATTCAACGAGGGGTTTGAGAGTAATTCCTGTGTCATGTGACAAGCCAAGAGTCACAGAGAGCCTCCCAGACAAACACATCCAGCCTCACATGGGACACTGTGAAAACACTGCGATGAGCTGTAAATGTTGCTGAATGCATTAAATCACAGAGCCGCCGCGGGAACACTTGGACACAGAGCCGTTTGTTTGGTGGGCCTCTTAAAGCTGATCCATAAATAAAGCAGACCGCTTCTTTTGTTAGACACTCAAAAGAAAGCCTCATTATGTTCAGGACAGCGTCTGTGGCTCACATCGGACTCAACATTTCTCAGAGACACCTGTGATTCCTCTTAGACAGCCTGACTTGACTTTGGCTCTTAATCTGGCTTCGAAAGCATTATCAATCCCCATTAAAAAGATGATTGCTCATTTCCTGCGGCTCGGCTCATTACCTCAAGGGTGATGATGTCATGACCCACAGATGGGAACGAGCGCGGTCCAACATGTTATACATGCGAGCGCTGATTATACCGTTCTGGAAAGTATTAGAAATCGTTCTCTTAAGATGCAGGGACCGGCCAACTCGGGTGACGATGTTGGACGAGTTAAGCAGATTAATGCATCAGGATACTGTAATAATCAGCATGATTCACTGCCTGTAAACCAGGCTTAGAAGTATAATAACTGCATGATATTGTGCGTTTCATCTTGAGGTTTATAACTTATTTTGCACAAAAGTGCACTGACTGAACAGGCTTGAAAAGTAGTAAATATGGCAAAATCATGATAGATAAATCATTTATTTATAAATAAATTATAAAAATAAAAGAAGCAAAATATACTAAATTATGAAAATAAATACTAAATTAAATTATAAATAATATAAGTAAATATATATATATGCACTAAATTATATATATATATATATATATATATATATATATATATATAAAATAACATGTTAATGTATAAAAAGACACTAATTTAAATAAAAATAAACTGAATACAAAATACTAATTTACACAAATACTTATGTATAAATAATAATAACATACATAAATTTACAAAAAGGCAAAACAAATAAATAAACCAGGAACTACCAATTTATACATAGTGAATAACAAAAAAAATAATAATTTATAAATAAAACTTTAGAAAATTTAGAAAAAAAACAAATATTCATAATGCCTAAAGGAAAAATGTATGTTTATGAAAAAAAAAAAAACTTACATGTTTACCTTTTTTTTTTTCAGCTAACCACATTTCTCAAACTCTCATTACGGTTTAATTTGAGCTGGTGCATAATTGTCAAGTCCATGTATGTAAATGTATGTATATGTGTGTGTGTATATACATATATAAATAAAAATGTTGGATGAGGTGAGATTAACCCATTGAGATACAGTAGCAATCAATCATCATTGTCTGATACCAGCATGCCCAGACAGTATAACTGCATGACATCATGTGTGTTTCATCATGCTCTTTATAACATATCATTTAGCACTGAAGTACACTGATGGAACAGACTAGAAAAAGTAGTAAAACTTGCTCAATCACGCTCATTCTCTTCAAATATCAGGTTTTAAGCCCATCAGGCCTCTAATCTAAAAGTGCTGACGTACAAGAATGACATGAAACAGGATCTCACAAGGCTGTACTGAGCATTTCCACAGACTTCAGGAACACTTCAGCGTCGTGCTCACGGTTTGGGATCAAAAACATTTATTCAGATCATAAATGAGCATCAAAACTACAGATTTGTATTTTCAGAAAACAAAGCTTGCACATACACATGCAAAACCTGCTGATGCAGTGTCTCATGAAAACAATAATGTCACTTGATTTCTTAAATTTTTTTTTATATTTAAAATTTTTTTTTTTACATTTGTTTGCTTTTACATGCTCATGAGCATATTTACATTTTTATAAAAGATTTCCCAAAAAATCAGGGTAATTTAATTTTTATTTAAATTAATTTATTCTCATTATTTTTTTAGTCATAATTAAATGAATAAAGAAAAAAATAACACCAAAAAGATTTCTTCAATTTTATTTTTTCCCTCCATTTAGTCATAAGTAAATACATGACTAAAGAAAAAAGTCATTTTTTTTGTTAAAAAGTGTGTTTTTTTACATTTTTAAAATTTTATAACTTTTGTATTTAGGAATAAGCAAATAAAGAAAAAAAAAAGAAAAGAAAAAAAAAAACACTTAAAACTTTAATATTGATAGTTTGGGATCAAAATGTTTGACTGATTTCGATCAAAACGAAGCAAAAAAATGGTTTTAAATATTTGGAGCGGGATCTCTCAGAAATGACATCATCCGCAGACGCCTGTGACGGGAACACTCTTCATACAGGAGCACATTCCTTTCCCATGAGAGCGTCTCCGCCCCCCTCCAGCAGCAGCCAATCAGAGAGCAGCCTCTGACCCGAGACCCTCCATTAACAGTCCCATCAGGTCACCTCAAACCAACTACTATTGTGTCACGGCTTCATAATGCAGCACGCACAATCATTAACAGCTTCTGCTCCAAACAGACGGCTGCGGAAAATAAACTCCAGACATCATAATACTCTAAAAACCCCATATCAGATGAAGAAAAACAGTCAGGAGAGGGAAATGACCCTCATTTGAGTTTAAACACCTGAGGTGCCTGCTTCAGTGAACACTAATGGATCCACAGCAGTCAAGTCTGCTTTCATTAGATGTTAAAGCATCAGGACTGTTCACCGATCTAATGCTAAATACTTAAACAACACAAAAAGTGTTTGCAATGCACTCTACTTTTGTAAAAGCTATAGTATAATCAGTAGGACGTGTACTGTAGGACAGGACTTGACTTTAGACATCAGGATTTAACTGGACTATGAAAAGAGGACAACGTTACATTTCCCTTCTCATGAAGCCTTGGTTAGGCCAGCAAAGAAGTCTTATGAAAACATGACAGCATCATATTTCATGCCAAAATGCAAAAGATTATTAATAAAAAATAAATAAAAAATAGAAATGCTTTATTTTTTTTAAATATAAAAAAATAAAAATTTACATAACGCATAAAATAAAACATTTTGTAACATAAAAAATATTATTGTTCCTTATAAACTTTTAAATTCAGGATTGAATAAATAGACTAGATTTTTATAGAAATACATTACAGAAGCAATGATTTTGAATAAAAAAAAAATTTTTATAAAATGTTTTTGTGCATTATAAGAATGATATTTTTCATTTTGTATTGAGAATAAAGAATCTGCTTAACTTATGTCTTTTTTTTTTTTAAATGTTCTTAAAGCATCAATCGTTTTCAGCTATTATACAATTTTTATATATTTTTATATTGCTATTATTTATATTCTTATTGTTTTTACATTTTATTTATTGATTTATTTAGTTATAGCTGAAGTGATTTATTTAAATGTATTTTATTTTTGGTAATACGACCAAGTTTGAGGTGAAGAAAGAAAAGAGAGAAAAAAAAAACGTGGGCTTTATACCAAACAGCCTCATACACACACACACACACATAGAGAGAGAGAGAGCGTTTCTCCGATTACACACTATTATCAGGCTCTGGTCTGTGTCAGAGAGAGGAAACAGCTCGGCTGTAGTGTGGAAAACCAGCGCTCAATAACAGCCTGCAATAACCCACAATTAAAAACCATTACTCTAATGCATTATCTCAAATTACTGCAGATTTGTAGCAAGCGAGTTCTCAGATGAGATTACAGAGCTACAAATAGAAAAAGGAGGGAGGAAAAAAAACTTGGATTTGAAACTATTTAAAGGGTCATAATGGAAAACAGGAAGTCTCTTGCCATTTTGAAGTTAAAGCATTTGAAATGTACCATGTGTGCATAACTAAAACTAAACCATAAGCTCATTAACATATCCCCGCCCACATTCACATATTAACACTGATCACATTAATATGCCAATCATAACAGAAGTCATTTAACATACTTGTACAGTAGCTGTATATGCACTTAGAAAATAATCCATTTAAATGTTTACATATTTTTAGTTGCATATAAAACATCAATACATTTGCGCTACAGTTTCAACAAACTTAAATTTAATGCAATACATTTGTCAGCCATACATGAATTAAGGATGAGAGTTATGCAGTAATATTAATAAAGCAACTGTGTTCATATTTAATGATCAACCATGGAACTATGTTCATACTTTAACAATCAATTTAATTGTTTTCATAATTAAGATTTACAGTATGCTGCTTCTAATGAATTTGAAAATGATTAAATCAAATTAAAAGGATGAAAACACTAAACAACTATATCATGATTACCATAGTTTTTATGATGACGATTATTATAATTATTATTATTATTATTATTATTATTATTATTATAGTTTTTGTTAATATTTTGAATTCGCTTTTATTTTATGTGATTGTCATTTGCATTATTTATTATTATTCTACATATTACTATTTAGGTTTAATTTATTTTTTATTTCAGTTTTAGTTGTTTTTTTTTTAACTTCCAGTCAGTTATTGTAGTATGAAAACATTTGAGTTGAAATTTTTTAATCTAACATTAATATTTTGTTTTAATGTCAACTAACAAATGTTTGAATAGCTTTTATTTGATGCATAATGGACTATGTCCTAATCTGCAGATTCAATAATAAAAGAGTAAGAAAAATGCATTTAAATGAATTGAAATAAATGAATGCATTTCCAGTGGTGAAGTTACTGTACTGTATTCATGCTGACAGCAGCTCATTTCTCATTCATATTTATTTCAGCACAAACACATGGTTTCTGAGAAGCCTTGTCTTCAGCTCTGAGTTTCTATTACTGATGAAAGGCTGAGTTTGATGGCGTGTGTTACTCCAGAGCGATGAGCTCACCCTCATACAGGAAATACAGATGATGTTCTCACTTTAACTGCTGGGAGGCGGCCGGTCATATGGTTTACACCACGCATTGATTGAATCTCACTCCGCCGTTTGAAGGCTTGTTGGTGGACTTATCCCAGGATTTAGTTCAGGATGTGGCACGGATGCAAAAACAGCCGGCCAACACGAGAGGCAGCTTTAAAATTACCTCTCCTGCATGAAAAATTACCCTAGAACACAATCACTTTACATAAGAGTTTCACACTTCAGTCTGCGGTGTAATAACCCAGCTGTCAATCCAACTGATTCCAGTGCTGGGCCATGCCATTCAGTATCAATATTCATCACTTAATCATTTTTATTTCATACCATTAAGATTAAATGAGACCGTTTGTTCTCCGTTTGATCTCAAATTAATGTAAACAACTTGCATTCAGTGCTTTGAAGAATGTAAACAACTTGTTTATATATGAAAATTTATCAAATTTATGCAAACAATAAAAAAAGGTTGCCTAATGAAAGAATACAATTTTAACCAAGCTTTTTTAACGTAAATAAAAATAAATTTACAAAAAAATATTATAGCATAATAACAGTAATGTAATGCATTTGTCAAACCAAACTGGTAGCAACATGAAACTGATCATCTAAATATAGCACGAATTATTATTAATATTTCAGATTTTAATCGATATCTTGATTTTTCGCAGTAATGAAATGGATAAAAAAAAAATCTTGGTTGTATGATGACTTGATAATAATGAAATCAATATAGTGTTTTATTTTATTTTTTTTAAATGTATAATATAGTAGTTTTTCCAATCCGAATTTCTAGAAACATATACACTTCTATATTCGTTTATGCATGAATAATGATGTGTCTAATGATATTGTTTGACTAGTTTTGGCCTGATTTTGAAGCTCAGATTTGTTTTAAGAAGCACAAGTGGTGTTTGACATGCACTAAAACGTTTAAATGCGAGAGAAACTGAAGTTGTGGCATTAGCATATTAATTTGAAATGTGCATGATTGATAAAATCTCAGGTGATTTATTAACCCACTGAATACTTGAAACTGAACTATATAAAGTACCAGCTAGCCTGAAGTTTACAAAGCAATAAGACAGACTACTATTGCACACAATAAGTGCTGTTTAGATGAGGGTGGAGTATAATTAAAAGGATTTGATGAAGACTAAAGCAGGCTTGAGAAGCTCCTTGTTATTAAATCACTGAAACTGAAGAGAAGAGGAGAATATGATCTCTCCACAGCTTTAAAGTTGGCCAGTATGGTCGTGTTCAATCCTGTCCAGGCTCAAGAACAGCTGGGTGGGATCTAGGTTGTCCTCTAGGTTAAAATTACTGACATACTGAAATAATAAAGGTTGCCAAGTTATTCCATCACCACAACAGCCAATCACTGTGAGAAAAGAGGGTCATGTGACCTCTAATGGCTGATTCCTATTGGAAGTCGTCCATATTTGCATGAACTGCATCACATACAGTGGTCATTAATGTTTGCAATGGAAAGTCTCACTTTTGCTTACTTTGTCAATGCAAATCACATCTCATTACACTGATTAACAGGCTCAAGGTTGCACAGAAACCGATACCTCACCTGAAATTATTTCTCTTATTCTCCTGTCAAAGACTTCAATTACTTCTGAACAACCACATGACAAAGAGCCCAATAAACCCTACTGAACATTCAGGATCTGCAGATCCTTGGCTCGATATTGCAAACAGGAGCACAAGAGAAGCCTGCAAAAGCAGAAGGTAGCGGTGGACGTCTCGGGTTTCCCGCTTCCAGCCGGACACAAGAGCTCCTGTATGAAAGCCAGTGTAATCTCAGAAAGTGTCTATTGTAGGAGCCGGGGGAGAGGAATATAAGACAAGAGGAGGCAGAAACCGGCAGAGAAAGGACGTCCTGAGCAGCCGAATGACATTTCTCATGCTTTAAAAGGGTCTTTTTCACCTGTGCACCAGAAGAGTTACTCAAAACCCAGATATGAGAAAGTCGGCCAAGGCCCAAAGGTTTCCAAAGTAGTGCTGTAAAACAGCCAATTACTGTTGCAATGAAATGAGGTGCTGAGAAATCTGCTTTAATTTGACCTAAATTCTGTTATTTATTTATGTATTATTATTCTTTTACAAATTTTACTCTTTTTTTTTTTTCTTTTTCTACTGGAATGCATTCTAACTAAATTAAATGTATTAAAAAGCATTGGCTAATTAATTTAAATCATGAAACATTTAAAAAAAAAAATTAAGTTTAACAAAAACACTTAGGTTTTCCTTTTAATCTAATTCCGTTTTATGTTTACGGAGTTCTGTGCTTTCAATTTTTATTTATTTATTTTTTGGATTACATTTTAATAATCAAGCACGTCTAATTTTGAACTGATAAATATACTTAAAAAAAAGCTGAAAATAATTTCCTTTTTTTTTTTAAAGCTTATTCATATTAATCAAACGGAAATTCAACAAGCATTTTTGGCAGAGTCATGCACAAAACGGGTTTACAGTTAAAATTAAAACATTGAAGAAAAACTATGATTATTACTTAAAAATAAAGTTGTTATAATCATTTTATAAGCAGTAGTAGCATTACATCAGAAACTGTAAGTCGCTTTGGATAAAAAGCGTCTGCTAAATGCATAAATGTACATCAAGATGTATAGTAAAATACTGCATGTCACAATTTCTTCAAGTTAAACCAAACTTGTATTATGATAGGCTGTTGTGAAGAGTTTTAGGTTTCTGTGTATATATGATCTGATGATAGTTTTTCTCAAATAAATGGCAAAAGGCTCATGAATTATGAAGATGACAGCGACTGAAAACACTGCGAGTGTCACACGTGCTTCAGTTCACGTGTAGTAAATGAAACCGTGCCATTCATTCATAGAGGCATGCAGAACATATCTACATAGATTCATATCTAAATAGTCCTTTTGCAGCTTAATATTAACAAAAATGAGTCCATATCACCATTTGATTCAAGCACACTGGCCTAATTTTAATTCATTCATCCAATATTTTCTGCATTATACAGTAACTTCCAAGTTCATGACTGGATTCTGTCAATCTGTCTGCAATTTTCTCATCATGGCAATCAAAGGACCCTAAAAATAGCATGCAATACATGCAAAAGAGTGAAGAGAATTGCATCGAAGAAAAGGTCCAAATGAGCAAATCTTGTGTAAAGCCCAAATGTCTGAACATGCCTCAGAGAATAGAAAGGCTTTGAAGCTTTTTTAGACATCTGAAGTCATCCAGGCTCGGCCGAAGCCAAAGTAAATAACACAGTAGGCAGGAAATCTGTGTAGCTGTTCGCAAATCTTTTGACTTATTTCTCGGTGACAAACAGCAGTGAAAAGTCACATAGCAACAGAAACGCGACTGGCCTTCTGGGTGCCTTCCAAACAAGCAGATTGCTTTTCTAAAGGACCCTTTGTTTTGCGGTTTTATTTGTGCTTGTAAAAATCCCCAGCACTCCCTGATCTGACAGACAAGTCTGAACTGTAAATCAAACACAAGCTGTGGTACCTTCCACCGGGCAATACGACCTACACACAAGCACAGAAACACTGGCTTACACCCAAGGGTGGAGACTGCAACTGCTTAAGGAGCTCCACTGTGTGATACTCTTCTTAGGTTGAAGTTCATGTTAACAAATCCTATATGCTGTATTTATACGATGCTTTTCAGCCTTAAACCAGAGCAAGAGCGTGCAGGGAGTCCATGCAAATGTTTACAGAAAAACTAAATAGACAAAGATAAAGAAAAAACTAAATGATATAAAAATATCATTACATTCAAATAAATGAGTAAATAACCAAAAATATAAAAAAATGGAATAAAATAAACCGAAAACTGAGGAAATGTACAATAATTAAATTAAAATACATAAGCTGGATAATTTTAAAAAATTATCAAAAAAAAACAAATGATTAATAAAATATTTAAAAACAAGTATATTTACAGATATTTAAAATGACTAGATCTGATAAAAAAAAAAAAAAAATCTAAAAACCAATTAACAATCAGAGTAAAATATACAAACAAAAGCTATAAATTAAAACAAAAGGTAAATATAATTATATATAAAAAAAATGGATTAAAACAAGTTTGTTATATATATATATATATATATATATATATATATATATAATTATTTTTTTAAATGTATATAAACTTATTTTGGATATGATTAATCGTTTTACAGCACTAAAATTACATTTTAAAAAAATAAAAGGAGTGAGCATGCATGCATACATACTGTACCGAGTAAGAACTTGATAGAAACAAAACTATTTTCCAAATAATATTTGTAACTTTTATAACATTATGTTTGAACGGTAGAACGTTGGTCTTAATGCAAAAAGCTAGATACCTTTTAAATTTTAGGATGGGGGTCACTCGCATGAGGTTTATCATATTTGGGGGTCTGTGGCTTTTAAAAGACAGGCTTTTTGACCTTAAACTAGCAGCCTCTAAACAGAAATCCCAATGCAAATCATTGAAAATGGTGCACATTTGACCTGCAAAGTACAAGCAGCAGAACATGCAAGAGATGTTTTGAATTAAGCACATGACATCAGAGTCAAAGCATCTGAAAAATGCCTATGAAGAGGTTAAAACGAGCTTCAGGAGCGTGCTTGTGTAAGTCTGTATGAGATCATCGGATGTGCAGACGCAGTCTTAACACAGATGGCAAGTCAGGAGAGTAAATGATTAACTTTAAAATCACATTCTGGCCCACTGCATGGGTCTAAAGAACAGCAGAAGGAGCGCTTCGAGCAACATGGTGACTGAAGTGTTAATGCAATCCAGATAACATGTAGGAAACCAGAGACGCTTGTAAACTTCTCCCTCTAGGAAACAAAGCCAGTCACTTTAAGAAAGAGAAATTGCTTCGTCTTAGGCTGATGTCAATTACATGGTTTGCTTTCGCTCCTTGCATTGGCCCCCGAAGGTCAAAGCTTCATTGCAAGCAATGCAATCTGACCTTTGCTACCATGCATGCATGCATTTTCCACTTTGACCTAAAAACAACTCCCTCAGGTTGAGTCGGTGTAAAAAAACCTCATGCGGTCAGACTTAACGTAATGGAAGATGTTAACTTGCAACTCAACTGCAGACCGCAAGAGAAACCTGTGCAGACGTCCCACAGAAAGCTGGGGTTGTTTTAGGCAAGCTCACCTTCTCTGGCTCTCATGCATGTTTTAACACAGCGTGACTGAGAATATTAATGCTGAAGTTGTTCTATAGCAACCCTGAAATATTTGCTCAAGGTCTCGCCTTTTTTGACGGATGCCGTACGTGTTGGTTTTCCACTTTGAGGTTTCGTTATTTGGACCGAGGGCAGAATGTCAGTATCTGGGACGCATTACTGAAACTGTGATGCAATCTGTTCTGCTGCAGGAATGTGAGGTTTCTGCATCCGCGGCTTCTGGCATCGGTGCGAGGAACTGAACTTTGGTTAGGGTCGCATTAGCGAAGCCCTGCATCCTGTTGCTTCTTTTAGACTCCAAAACTAAAGCAGATTACAGCGAATTACAACATGTCAAAATCCTGTTAGGTGTGGCTTATTCATCTGAAGCTTAATTAGCGGATTGATATAAGATATGCTGCTTATTTCAACGACTCTTTCAATTGAAGGTGGTTTACATATGGGATTAAAACTAGGTTTTGACTTTTTATATCACAATTTTAGCTTTTCTCTTGCAATTCTGACATTTTTCTCAATTTAGAAATGCTCCGAATCACGAGATATAAACATGAAAGTCAATCACATTTTCATTCAGTAAAAAAAAAAAAAAAAAATCATTATGATTCAAAAAGGTGGGAAAAAATGATTGGAGGAAAAAAATTGGGGGAAAAAATGCTAAAATTGAGAGACGTAAAAAAACTGAATTCAGAGGTAAAAAAAAAAAAATATATATATATATAAAAATTTAATAATATTCAGAAAACGTCAAAACCACAAAATTCCAACAGAATTTTGAAGGAGGGAAAATAACCATAAAATTAAAAAAAAATAATTAAATTGTGAGATATAAAATTAGAATTCCAAAAAAAAAAAAGCTAAATGAAAAAAAAGCGAATTACAACCGTTTCCTTCACAGAAGTTTCATAATTGTTGAACTTTGCAACTCTGAACTGAATAATGATGACACTATTGTATTGTGTAGAGCTGCTTTATAAATTGAATTGGTTTCATAATTGATGATCTTGCAACCTTTACACTGTAATTTTGTTTATTACTGTGAAGCTGTATTGTATAAAGCGCTGTAGAAATAAATGGGACTTGGGAATGTGGTTATCTCTTTAATACAGTCAGTTTAACATGAATGCAAACACTTTCTCGGTGTGTTTGTGTGTGTTAAAGGCCAACTGATGGCCAGAAGCTCTACGCTCATCCAGTACAACAAGTTCTGAGAGTTTGGCTGTGTGTATAAATCAGTACCTCATCTGAGACAGAGCGGGTCGGATAACTTTGGGGAAAACTAGAGATGGACGGCTTTCATTACCTGCATTTACCTGAACAGAGAAGTAAGAATCACCAGGTGACAAATAAATACAGGTTTAGGATGACAGACTACATGCAAGGCTGCACTGTTCGGTGTGTGTGTGTGTGTTTTGGATGTACAATTTGTCCAAACATTTTGTGATTTCCAAGACCACAATTTGACTTTTAAATAATAATAATTACTTAAAAATGAGTAACAAAATACATTCATATTTCACTAATAATTTAACATTATTTCAAAGAATGGTAATTTAATAATATTATTATTAAAAATATAAAATATATATAATAGAATATAATATGATGATGATGATTATTATTATTATTATTATAAAAATAGGATAAAATAGCATTACATTTAAATTAATCTCTGAAATTTCTGTTAGATAATGTCTAATAAATAATATTTTATTATAATCATGACTAAAAAATTTGCTACAAAATAAGACATTAATTTCTCAAATTAAAAGATGAGTATTTAGTAGTAATAGTAGTAGTAATTAGAGCTGAAACAACGAATCGATTTAATCGATTAAAATCGATTATTAAAATAGTTGTCAACTAATTTAGTAATCGATTCGTCGCTAAATAAATTTTATTTGCCATAAGCGGCTCATTTCGTGCATATTTCAAATCTGCGGTGACCAAAGTGTGGCAGTAATGAGCCACCGGAGGTTTTACTCAGCCAGTACAGCAGGTGAAGTAGCGAAGAGCCAATAGCTGGCCTCGTTTTATGTCACGTGCTTCCCGAACAGCGTCTCTGCAGCATTCAGCGGGAAGTGGGAGTACTTTACTTTGAGCCTTCAAAAAAGAAGAGTAACCTGTAAACTCTGCACTACTGAACTGTTTAAGGGGCCGTTCACATATCGTGTCTTTTGCGTGCTCAAGTTCGTTATTTCCTATGTAGGCGCGCAGTATGCACTCTCATAATGGAAGCGACGCGGTCGCGACACGCACGCGGTGCGATGCGCCCGTTTTTCCAGGCGCGTCCACACCGCATCCATTTATCCTTTGCTGAAATTTCCGGGTCTTCATGGAGAGGGCACGTCATGGAGAGAGCACGTCATGGTTGCTAAGCAAAGGCAGACGCCTCAGGGGCGCTTCTGCCCGAGCGCTTTGGAAAGAAGGAGAAAGCGGCGCGACTAGCGTTTTCCACGCGTTTTTAGGTGCGATATGTGAACGGCCCCTAAGAATTTTATTTGTGCAGATTCTCCAGTAACGTTACAAGGTTGTTTGCAAATGTTTAGTCGTAAAAGCTGATAACATTGCTTTTTAACAGTTAACATTTAAAGCTTTACAAACATGTTATGTGATCAGTTTGTCGTTTACCAGTTCATAATTCAGACTTGCAGCCTAATTATGACTGAATGAGAGAGGTAAATGTTTGAGTATATTTAAAATGCACTTCTTTTCTAAGTATTCACTGCTCTTTTTCACACAGCAGGTTTTTTGTTTGTGTCCCAATTTTTTTTTTTCTGAACAACCTTCTGTTGGATTTTACTTTAAATTGTGAGTTCCATTCAGGTTTCATGCCATTGGCACTTTTTTTTTCGAAGGATTGTTTACAATTTCACAGCATAAGCTATAAAGCTTTTTCCCAGTAAATAATAAAATACAATGCACTGCAATTTTATTCTGTTTTATCCTTATACTTCGTGAAAATATGTTCTCAAAGATTCCTTAAGCTTTGTTTGGGATGTTAAACTACTTTAGGAGCTCTAAGGACTGCCATGGTGAAAACAATATTTGAAATCTCCTTGTGAATTTTGCTAGAGTATGGGTCAGTGTTTTGATTGCAGAAGAGTTTGACAAAGGATTACTAACATAATAAAACAACTCCAGGTATATTTTTGATGAGGATATGACAATGCAAAATGGTTAAAATCTCTTAAAAATCTATGCTGAATGATAAAGACCCTTTATTAATAATTTACTTGGGGAAAAAATGGAAAAAACTAAAATATAAGTACATAAACCGATTAATCGATTAATCGTAAAAATAATCGACAGATTAATCGATTATCAAAATAATCGTTAGTTGCAGCCCTAGTAGTAATAATAATAATAATAATAATAATATAGAAGATTTGAATTACGAAATCTATGTACGATGTCTTAAATATTTAATTATGACTTATTGCTACTAAAATAATTATTATTTTTATTATTGTTCTTAAAAATCATGTGGAAATAAAATAGAATAAATTACATTTCTGAAACATCAGAATAAGAGACAATGTCTACTAAATTAAATCATTGCTCTTCCATAATCGATATTACTAAAAACTTAAATTAATATACTACTACTACTACTACTACTACTAATAACGTATATACAAACTTGATATAATGGAATAAATGAACTAATATAATCATACAGAAAAAGCAATGTCAAACACCAATTAAGATACAAAGGCCAAAATGTATGCATCGCAGAAAAGGCTATTTTAAGAAACAATTGAAAAAATTTAGTTGTTTTCATGCATTTAAATAACTAGACATGCTAAAACACAGAAGTAACAATAAAACATATGGTGAAGAAAAAATAAAACATTGCATAGGGCCGTAAACATATCATTTTTCTCACACTTTAATAAATTGTTGTGAAAATGTATAAGTGTTATGATTTTAATTAATTAGACATGCTTTTTGATTAATACATTTAAAATGTAACCATTAAAAATAAAGTTGAGAAAATTAAGACAGAAAAAATGGAAACCATTAAAAAAATAAAAAAATTTTTTTTGGAAAAAAACAGAATTTGGGAAAAAATAAAATGGATTTATTAGGGCCCTAAAAATGTTATTACATTTTTTGTTGGATGAAGGAGACTAAATGGTAGTTGCAACAAATACTGATATTTTCAGGCCTTATTTCTCCTACAAATACAAATTCAACTAAGAAACTGTCCACACCCTGAACATCTGATCTTCTCATACAGCGGCCTGTCAGAACAACGCCTGAAAACCTTCACAGCCAAAGAAACTAACAGTTCCCATAATCCCACACGTTACTCTACAGGTCCGACTCCTGCCGAAAGGGAACGTCTTGAATGAGAAAAAACTCTGAAACTCTGAACTAAAGATCATTCAGAGACAAACAGGACCATAATGACAGGAGACAATCCAGCCCACAAGAACTGACTGAAACCATTTGTTTTGCTCCGAATCCATCTACAACAGATTAAACATGATCCTGAAATTAAAGCATAATTTAACGCCACTCCAAACAAAACTCTTTCAACTCTCTGGTGGGGAAGCTGGCACACAGTTTTTAATAATAGGCTTTTCCATCAGCCTGTGCCCTGGGAACACATTCAGACGTCTTAATTTGCTCTGAATTTCTCAGAGGGGAAGTTTTAAATCTTGGGCGACTCGGACGAACTTCAGTTTTAGATGTGACTAAGTCCTTCACAAAAACACTCCAAAAATCCCTGAGCTATTCTTACCAGCAACAAACATTACAACGAGATGAGACTCAATCTGAATCATTATCTGCCCACACTTATAAACTGGTTTTTGTGAACAAAAGAAAAGCTTAAAAGGCTTTCCTGCGGTTTTCCTTCTGTTTAGTGAAAAGGAAAAAACATTAATATAAAAACAAATTAATATTAGCATTGGTACTTTACAGTTATACTCTTTACGGTTTATAAAATAAAAAATGTTATTTTCTTACGGAATTTATTTTTATTTTACAGACAAATGCAATAAATATTATAAATTATTTTAATTAAATTTGTATTGCTGCCAACATATTTACTGCCAACAAATATAAAGGACTATAATAATAATCATAAATATATTTAATGGTAAAATTAATTTGTTAAAAATAATTTCTTTTTCTTCATTATTATTGGCAACATGTCCAAATTTCAATAATAATAATAAATTATTTTACAGTAAGAAAATATTTTTATTATAACATTTAACCAAATATCAATAATAACAACAACAATAATAATAATAATAATAATAATAATAATTAATAACACATTTCCTATATACAATTTATTTTACAGTGGAATTTTAAGAAATAAGAAATAATAATAATAATAATAATAATAATAATAATAATAATAATAATAATAATAATATCAATACAACAGCGACAAAAACAACAAAAAACACAATCTTATATACACTATTATTTTAGAGTAAAATTATTATTATTTCCAAATATTTGGCCAAACATCAAATGACAAAAAAAAAAAGTTCCTATGCCAAAAAAAGAGGTGATTTATGTCAATGATATACACCTGAATATATACTTTAGAGTACAGCTACTTATTAATATTATTTTATAGTCATATTGATATATAGAAATAAAACGTTTGGTCAAAGCGAAGTGAAGAAGGCCTACATGCAGCACGTGTCTCACTGAGAAGTGAATCAAGAGGGAACTGAAAGAGCAGCAGACTGTGTTTACGCAGGACTTTCTGAACAGATTACAGTCTGAATCTGTCTGAGCTGATCTCTGAGGGAGGCCTGCGGTGGCTGGAGTCTGCTGTTGTGATTAAAGGACATAAAACACCAGTGAGCATGAGCAGAGCTAAAGATGTGAGCGGGACAAGCTTTCTGCATCTTCCAGACTCAAGCCTCTCTAACAAACCATCGCTGAGCTGCTAGCTTTTAGAAGAAGCACAGCAATTTGCGATTCCCGCAGTGAGCCGAACTCTTGTAACACTACCATTGAGAAGAACTGCACAATAAATCTGAATTACAAAAAGAAAGAAAGAAGCCAAAAATAGTGTTTATTTAATATATTTGGCTTGCGTGAGTGAGTGTAGAATCATATTTATTATTATATATTTGCCACAAACAAAGTTGATTTATATATAAAACATATGGTGACCCTGGACCCCAAAACAAAGTTCGGGTACATTTTTTGCAATAGTCAAAAAAACACTATGGGTCAAAATGATCGATTTGTCTTTTATGCCAAAAATTATTAGGACATTTTTACAAAATATCTAAACATTAAAACTACATTTTTGATTCGTAATATGCATTGCTAAGAACTTCATTTGGACCACTTTAAAAGCGATTTTCTCAGTATTTTAATTTTTTAGCACCATCAGATTCCAGATTTTCAAATAGTTGCATCTCTGCCAAATAATGTCCTCCTAACAAACCATGCATTAATAGAAATAGTTTTGAATTCATGTAAATTTGATTCACTTTAACAAACAATCCTTGTCTAAGAGGGAACGAAGCATCAGTTTTGTGAATGACAAACTGAATTTACTTTGAATTCAGCAGATTTGCAAATGTGCATCACCTCCCAGAATATAGACTGGAAGACGCTTAATGATTCAGTGCACATGATTCAGCACATCCTCATCCCACAAAACTAATGCTGAACGACCCTAAAGACACTTTAAATCGCCTCCCGCATGCCTTCAATCACGTCTTTAACTGTGGAAAAATCAGGACACATGTCAGAGCAGAGTCAGAGTTAATGGACTGACTCAGCACGAACCATCTTCAGAACATCAGTAGAACCACTCGGGATAATTTGGGGGGCGGCTGAAGACCACATGATGATCAAAGACATATTTTGGAACCAAATTGATATGGTATATAGCCATCACGTCAGACCGCACTCTCAGAGGCCTGGGGAAAACAAAAAAAAAGCACAAAGGAGGACTGAAATGACATGGGAACTGGCTAGAAACCACTTTACAGCTTATTCTGGACTAGAAGAGGCTGTAAAAGTTCTTCAGCTGACCTTTTCGATTATGTCTTCTTGTCTTTGACATTAGAGAGAGATTAACAAAAACACTGGCAAATGTAACCCGGTGAGATTTAGGCTCAAAACAGCAGACGGACGCTGTGACCTTCTCGTGTTTGTTTAGCTGGGACTTCTCACCCATCTCTGAACACCGCTGCCCTTCCAAACAGTGGAAAGTCTGGGCACTGAACCTCACGATAACGCTCAACCTTTCCACGCCGGTCCAAATGTGTGCGAATGAAAAACGCCCCACCAGACTGTTTCTGGAGCGGAAGATACCGTCATTCAGGAAGTGTCTGTGTAAATCCCCAACTAAAGAGCTTCTCCATGCATGTCCTGTGTGACACAACTACTGTAAGAGAGTAAAAACAGCAACAACCAAGAGTATTCAATAAAGGACTCATAAGGAAATCTAATTTACTTTGTTATTTTATTACTTCCCACTTGGTTCCTTCGTACAGATCAACGCATTAACACAGGAAGATCCATTTACACGCCTATTGTGCAATCGAAGGGTTAAATTGTTTTGGAAGGATCACCGTTAGAAATATATATATATATATATATATATATATATATATATATATATATATATATATAAAAATATAAATTTCTAGTGAAATAAATGAATTAAAAAATTATTAAAAAAATACATTAAAAAAAATGTAATAGAATATTAAAAATCAATAAAAATTATTTGAAAAAAAAAGCTAAATAACTGAAAATGAAAAACAAAAAAATATATATAAAATGAAAAATAATATTTTAATATTATATAAAAAAATATATAGTGTATTTTAACATTGTATATGAATAAATACAAGTGAAATGATAAAATATATGTAAATAGAAATCATGTTTAACTAGAAAAATAAAAATAAAAATGATCAAATAAAATGGACAAAAAAAATGCAATAAAAAAATATTATGTTATTTCATTTAACAACAAATTTGCAGCTGTATACAAACCATGCAAAGGCATGTTTCCTAAAGGCACAGTAGCAAAAACAGGGCATTAAAAAATAATAATAACGTGGTCCCAGCACAAAACCAACAACAAATGTCAAGCCTCAGGGGAAAAATAAGTGTGCTAAAAAATATTTTAGCACATTTTGTACTGATAAAGTTTGTCGTCCATCCAATCCTCTCTATCTTATCACCTTCAGGTCTGAATGCACGTTACTCCCTCTCCCTCAGATGAATGGAGCAGTCTGATGCAGTGCATGAGTGACTGGTGATTAGGTCACTGCATCGACACGCCACAGCTCTCCAAAGACACATCAAGCTTGGGAAAATCTCTACGCAAAGAATGATGAACATCCCAGAGCTCATCCTCTGCTTCGGAGACGCACAGAAACAACAGGAAGTCCAGCCTGACACGTGTTCACGCCCTCACACCTCAAATTTAATCACAAACGTGAACTTTGATGTCATTTATTTGCTCACAAACATACGTAACCGGGCAGGAACTGCACGGAAATCAGATTAGGCGTTGTCATGACAGTGTTTGCATGCATTTTGCAAACAACCGATTGCCAAATATGGAGGAAAAGTCCTCACCCCGACTGTAGAAGTGACAGTAAGCACCTGTTCTGAGATTTGATGTAGGTTCATAATCTATTTCCAGGATTTACACAAGCACTGGCACGTAAAACAACAGCGAAAGCGTGAGAAATCACATTCAGCCGTAAGAAACGCAGCCTGGTGAATTTGGATTGGTCCCAAACCAGTCAAAGGTGTGGCGTTCACACCAAACACAAGCATAGTGGAACTACATCTTAATATTTAAGCCTCTGGAATCCTGAAAGTCTCCAGATTTCTAAATCTGGATCAACACAAGAATGCAATTAAATGGTGCAACTTTCTCACGCCGGCCCAAATAAGGAAAACCAGCAGAGATGAGGCTGATAATCTAGTGAGACTCAATAGACACTCGGTGGCCGTTATCTCTTTATCTGCTGTGAATGAATCATCTCAACAGCTCTTTAACATGCGCAAAGATGCATTTGGTTTATGATGCAACGACACAAACCAAATATGTTTTTTGAGGGGTACTTCCATGTAACACATCAATTGTACACCACAGATCAATCAACAGACAGAAAAAAATACAGAAATAGTGACACCACCATATTTTTTTTCCAGATATTGCACCACAGTCATTCTATGTTTTTGATAAGCATCGTAATAAATCCTATTATAACTGGCAATAAATACGATGGTTAATGAATATGATGGTGATTTAGCACCACTATCTCTATCGGAGACCAACTTTGCAATATATAACAGCAAAAACACTTCTAAATCTCTAGTATTTTTTTTTTGTTTATACAATGGCAAAGTCATTAAACGCTTACAAAACAATAGAAAGACATGCATTTTAGTACTGTGGTAAACATACGACACCATCAGTGTGCAATGAATCTTACAACTACTATAAAATATCAATGCATTCCATCTGGTTCACATTAAAGTACCTATATATGATCCTGGAGCACGAAAGCAGTCTCGAGGCGCTGGGGTATATTTGTAGCAATAGTCAAAAACACATTGTATGGGTCAAAATTATAGATTTTTCTTTTATGCCAAAAATCATTTGGATATTAAGTACATATCATGTTCAAAGAAGATATTTTATAAATCTCCTACCGTAAATATATCAAAACCTAATGTTTGATTAGTAGCATGCATTGCTAACAACTTAATTTGGACAACTTTTTTTTGCCCTCTCAGATTTCAGATTTTCAAATAGTTGCATAACAAACCCTACATCAATAGAAAGCTTATGCTGCATAAATCTAAATTTCACAAAACTGGTCCTAATGACTGGTTTTGTGGTCCAGGATCACTTATAGGGGTACTTTATAGTAATTGAACCCCTTTCCCAGTCACCAAATGCAAAAGTGTGTCAATTTACTGAACTGGTGTTCACACTAAATACCAACGTAACGTTACATTAATACGAATTAGTAGCACGACACAAGTAGGCTACTAAAGGGTTAACCGTGTATTATTGACACTTTGACTCAACTCTCGTCGGGTACAGCGAGCAGAAGAAGCTGAACTCACCGATGGACACGAGCTTTATATTCTCTCTGTCCAGGAACTCGAGCGCCACGGACACGTTCTCCAGCTTCATCTGTCTGAAGGTGGGTCTGGCGTGGTACTTTCTGTACATCTTCTTCTGGCTGAGCACCTCGAGCAGAGAGATGAGTCGGAGTCCGTCGCTCAGGTCCAGCTGCAGGTCCGCGACGCGTTTGTTGACGCTCTTCAGGTGCTCGTTACACCAGCGCGTGAACGTGTTCTGCTGGATCTTCTTCCACGGCGCGTCGTCCGCCAGGTCTTTCTCTGTGGCCGGCATGATGGTTTAATACTCGTGTGTTGTGTGGTTAATAACTCTGGCTGTGTCTCGCGAGTCTGCGCTCGTGCGCTCTGTATTCAGAACTGTGTCTCTCTCGCGACGCGCCTGCGCGCGCTGTTATATACGGCATGCGCGTGACGCACCTGCGCAGCATCAGACCTAACCTGCCTTTTTACTAACTACAGACCTTCTCTGTCCAGCGAGCTCCGAACCAACAAGAATTTTTGATGTTTTACATTTAATAAAAACATCAACATAAAGATGAATAAACAGTCAAATATAGGCTATATTTACAAAGTATATATTGGTTAACATTTTATTTTATATTATTATATTATATTATTAAATAGGAAATATTGTCTATATTTACAAATTTCTATAGGATAAACATTTTTTTATATTATTTATACATTTCGATTAAATGTTGATTGTGTTCTCTAAAACAATTAAATTAGCAATAAAAAAGCACTGTTGTTGTTGTTTTTTTATTTAACGTGTTAAAAGCTTTTTGTTTACTATTACTGTGTTAGTTTTTTCCTACTCTGTGATTTATTTGTAATTTTGTATATATATATATATATATATATATATATATATATATATATATATATGGATAATAAATCATAAAATGATGTTAAAGCAGAAACATTTTTAGAAAGCATAAATAATAAGGAAACAAATTGATTGAGACCAGGATTATAAATGTTAACTTTTTAGATTTTAGTAAAAATAAAACTGGAATAAAATAACATTTTGTTAGAAGAAAAACTTAAAACTTAATCTAAAGTTAAAGTAAAACTTAAATAAGTTTAAATAAGTTTGAAACAATAAGATTATTAACTGTTATTTTTATTAATATATATATATATATATATATATATATATATATATATATATATATATATATATATATATATAATTCGAAAATACTGAATGTAATGTTAAATACTAAATAAATGTATATAAATCAATAATAAAATAACTGCTAAAAGCAATGTAACAAACATGTATAAAAATATAAAGTAAAAGTTATAAATCAATCTAAATAGTATTATTTTATATGCAAAATATACAAAGCATCACACACTGAAGACTTGTTCTTAAACCTGTTCGAAACTTTTTATGTCGTTTTAAACTTTCATTTGATCTATGTTTTATTAACTTGGTTTCTACATAAATAAAAAGAAACATTAAGAGAAATTATTAATTACTTTTGTGTTTGTGTGTGTGTTCTCCAGTAATTTTCATAGCAATCTAGAGTAGATAATCGTGTAAATGTGCACTGATTGCAAAAAATGCTCTCCACTAAAGGCCCCCAAACACTTTCTACTTGTTTGATAAAAGTCACACAGGGCCGTCTAACAGATTTCAGATGCATCTCTGTAATGGACACTTTTATGATTTGCCAGACAAATGTTTCCCACACGTTTGGCAAGCTCCTGACGGCTTTGTTTTGTCTCTGGGAAGGTGTCAGCAGCACTTTACAATCATAACAGACATATCCAGACGTTTTCATTATACACGTCTTTCCCCTCGCCCTCATATCCTGCACGGCTTCCCACCTTTGCTGACAGGAGTCTTAATATTCACTCCAGTATCAACAGCGGCTATTATTCCATTCAGCCCTGCCATCCCCAACGTTTCCCATGCAGCGTACAGTACATGATCAGCATTAGTCACCAGGGTGGATCAACATTGCATCACACTCTTACAAATGAAAAGAAAGACGCACATCTGCGATATGACAGCATTCGAGGCATTCGAAACAAAGCCAAACACTTAAAGGAACAGTTCACCTAAAAGTGAAAACCCTCAGGCCATCCAAGATGTAGATGAGTTTGTTTCATCATTGGAACAGGTTTGGAGAAATGTAGCTAGTATTGCATCACTTGCTCACCAGTGAATGGGTGCCGTCAGAATGAGAGTCCAAACAGCTGATAAAAACCACACCAGTCCAGAAGTAAACGTCTTGTTTGTGAGAAACAAATATATCATGAAGATGTTTTTAACTTTAAACCATCACATCTGGCCAAAATACGAGTCCATAATCTATAATATTGATTCCTCCAGTGAAAAGCGTTATTATGGACTCATATTTTAGCCATGCAACATTTTGACGTAAAAAAAAAAAAGGATTTGTTTCTTACACACAGCTTTTGTCTTCACAAGATGTTAACTGTTGGACTGGAGTGGTTGTGGATTATTGTGATGTTTTTATCAACTGTTTGGACTCTCATTCTGACGGCACCCATTCACTGCAGAGCATCCATTGCTGAGCAGGTGTGATGCTTCATTCCTATAAAGCTGATGAAGAAATAAACTACATCGAATGGCCCGAGGCTAAGTAAATTTTCAGCAAATTGTCATTTTTGGTGAGCTCTTCCTTTAAATAAAGACTGAAAGAGGTTTTTAAATATCCTGAAGTAAATATGTGTTGTGTTCGCTGCAGAAGTCCGTCCTGTAATCATGTTATTTTTTAACCTCAGTGATGACGGTGATGATGCATCAGTCGGTTGAGAAAGATTGCAATGACTGAAGTGATAGTCTCTCACCTCTCTGAGCTGAGTAATGCGTCTGAAGCACAGATTACAGCCTCTGTCTGTCTGTCTGGACTCAAACCCACAGGCTGCACCAAACTGAGGCCCTCAGGCATGGCACGGACCGACCCATCTGTAGGATGACGTACTGCTGGTAAAGCAGATCGCATGAGATCTTTAATAGTGCTGGCATCACATTTCCAGGTGCATCTGAATCATCAGGATGTCTCTGTTAGAGATCAGCACGGTTCATTGTAATAGAATCAGAGGCACATTTTCTGTCTGAAGGGCACCTATTTAACAATGAATCTGTGTTTTACCAAACTGCTTTGATTGTGAGGCTGAACCTTTGAGCAATATACTTTTAATGTGTTTTCCAGTTAATCATTAAAGATTTTCAAAAGGAATTTCTTCTTGTGCAACCAAAAAAAACCTCCTGAAACCCGAGAGATTGCCTGTTGTGCATTTTATAATTTTTCTTGCTATTTGGGATATGTAGGACCTAATAAGTATAATACCTAAAATTTGTTTTTGTACAGGAAGTAGTTTTCCCAGAAAAAAGATGTCCTCATGTGAGGACAGTGGGTCTATCATGATGTGAAATGCTGCAAAGCAGTTTCATTCACTTTGCAAGCACAGATGCACATTGCATGTCATGCATCGCACACAGGATTTCCCAGTGCAGCCTTGTGCTCTGCATTCATGCATTTCATTTATAAAGTTATGTTATGTCCTCGGCAGAGGACATCGGGACTCAATTTCTAAAAAAAAAATGAAAAGACATGAATGAAAATGCATAGGCAAAAACAATAGATTTTTTTAAATCACCAATAAATTTTTAATGTTCAAGATTTTTTTTTTTTTTTTTACCAAACTTTGTATAAAGATGATTCTCAACTATGGTATAACAGAATAATTCAGAATAACATTTTTCTTTCTGCAAAATGTGTGTAAAATTACCATTAATGGGTTTTCTAATTATATACAATGTATCTATAAACTAAATCTAATTTGCATATAAATGTGTTTTTGGGGCAACATGTAATGAAAAAAGAAGTGTAATAATGTGAGTAATAATTGTCAAGATTTTCATAATAATATATAATATTTCATAGAATATTGAAATATAATTTCTTTCTCTATTCATTTGTTATGTCTCCAAAAATGCGTCATAAGCATGCGTTTAGTCCCGGTGTCCTCATCTGAGGACATGTATGAAATCAATGTCCTGTTTAGTAACGGAAAGTCGTATTTTGATTTGAAACCCCATAACATATTTCTGAGATGTTGATTTATGACACAGAATTTAAAAATTAGACAGATTTAAATGATAACTACAATATATTATAGAAATATTATCATATTTCTATAAGAGTGTCACTAAATTAATTTCAGACATTTTGATGACCAAGGAGAGGGAGTGGTCATGTGAAACATCCAATCATTTGGTATCTCTGAAAAGCCCTGAATGTGCTCTGTACAGGACATCCAGATCTAAAACTGTGGCATGAACAGACTCAGAGAAATTCACAAAAATATAATGTCCTCATATGAGGCCACAGGGTCTCAAGAGGTTAATATGTTCTCGGCACGGTTAGCTAAAATACTAATTTGTCATAAAAGGCATGCATTTAATTTTTTTATTGTATAATAGTAAACTGATATGTTTTGTTTGATCGCCGATTATTTTATTGCATTTAATCAGTGCATGATTTTATATCAGATGCACATGCATTACTCGTCTTTAACTTGTGATTTGAGTTCGCTGCTTATACGACTGATGTTGCATAAATCTCAGTATGAGGGTGTGTAGTGCTATCAGACGGGGCGGGGAGCTTCCTATCATCGCTGCTGTCCTGAGTCAGGCCCGGTTACACTCCCACACCACAGACATGTCAAAGCGAGGCCCCCAGGGGCCCTGAGTGTGTCAGAGAGGAGTCGATGAGCTTCGGCACTGCTTTTTGACATTCTATCAGGACTCCATGAGAACGTGTTTCTAACCGCTGCAGGAAACACTGAATCTCAAGTTTACAGATCCGTCCTGATTTCCAGACAATAGAACAATTCAGCAAAGGTATTCCAGACATTCCACACCTTATTAGCAATAAAGATCAAGGAGATTATACACTTAATAATCTCGCCCTGAGAACAAACATATGGCCTTGTAAATGCCGAAGACGCTTCATAATGCACAAGAAACGAGAAACATGACAGCTTCGAAAAAAAAAAAAATCTTGTTAGGGCTGCCATCTTGTGTTCATTTAAGTTGAAAACATTTTAACACACTATGCCTAATGTTTTGTGTTAGATTCATGAGGAGCCTATTCATCTTATTTTACAACTCTAAGCAATTTTCTGTGAATATTCATGACATCTATTTCATTAGCAGCTATAGGTATGCAAATATATATAAACAAAGTACAGTAAACGTTTAAACTTAATCAAATTAATGCATTTATGATTATGATAGGTTATTTAAATAATATAAAATACCAGTTTACAATATCAAGCAGCATAACGGACTATTTTTGTACATTTAAAATTACTAATGAAACCAGAACCTGTTAGAAACGGTGCAATCACTCTAATGTTTGTGAATGTTCGCCTCCTAAAATATACTGATTATTAGTTTTGAAAAACCCATACAGAAACAAAAAAAAAACTTTTATATGCTGATATAGCTAAAAATAGATGAAATAGGTGTAGACCACAAAGAATCAAGCTAGTCAAGTAAAGTGAAGTTGTTTTATTGAAGTCATGCACATCACACTTGTTAGTGCAGATACCCTTTCTGTATTCCAGAAACTGTGTTATGTCATTCTGTGTCTTTACAAAATAGAATTTGGACAATTAACGATCTTTGATGTTCGAAACAAAAGTGTAATTCCAAGCTCTCTCAGTTCAAGAAAAAAAAAAAAACTCAGTATTTATGAATAGAAATATATACAGGCAGTGTGCTGTACTGTACTGACTTGGTTGGCGAGCAGTTTAAAGAGATCTTTGCCCAAAGGCTCATGTTTAACTTGTGAGAAACTTTATTGCACCACTATGAACTGACAGAGAATCACAAATAGAAACTTTATGCTTACAAAAACCAGGTTTTATAGGTTCAGCTACGACCTGTTTAACTTTACATCGCCGTTAGCATCTTTTCCTCAGTTCTGTTTGTCGTCATCAACAAGTTCCAAAACTTCAATTTGCAATCAAAAAGAAAAGCGCTTGGTCAAAAACGGCAAATTAGAGATACAAATGCATCTATAAAACTAATCTTAATCGAACTTGAACGAAGAACTGGTGTCCCAAGTAAAAGGATAAGAAAAGGCCAACGCATCATATCCTAAAAACTGGCTTGAGCAGCAGATTAGATGTGACTGATATCATTTATATCCAATGTTTATTCTGTGACTAACATATTTACACACAAACATTCATACATACATATTTACAAACGGCCTGTGAGCATTCTTCTGACGTGAAGGACGATGTTCCACGCTGACTTTAGAAATTAAGTCCATCATGCTTTTTAAAGAACAACAACAACAAAAAAACACTACTTTCATTGCAAGAGATCTGTTTAAAGCTATCCTTTCTGTGCTACAAGCGTTGCTTTTTTGCATTCATAGTCAAATCCATGTTGAAGTGTTCAATGGATTTTTGTTGCAGTATGTATTTCCAGTGAAACAAAAGATGCAAAAACAAAGTCCTGGAAACGTTGAACCAGATGAGCTCTGCTTTTTGCTCCACGACTGTTTATTTACAGCACAGCAGACAAATGTGAACCACACACTAAACACATCATTGGTTAATTCATCTTCCTGCAGTCTCAAAGCAGCTGGCACATCCACATTTAAACAACACATTCCCGTTCACCCTCAGAATAACTCACTCTCACCCATTTCTGTGCTTCACGAGAGCGGATCACCCATTAACCCCATTCATTTTAAAGCCTTTGCATCCAATTTCACTCTGTGAGAAGAAACCTGTGTGTTACAGGTAAGGCAGCAAAATCCCAGAGCCTTTATCAAGAGGTACTGCAGGAGTTTTAACGACATCTCAGTCCGAACAGCAGGACAGTATGTTGGTAAAAAGCTACAACAATTGTTTTTTAGGTCAGCTCTCCATCTGTTTGACACTGACCACAATCCTAACGTTGAATTGTAAGATCACCTAGATACTTGTAGTGTCTCCAGACATGAACATTTGCTTTTATATAACACAAGGTACAAGAGAAACGACGACATCACTGTGCTAGAAGCATGTCGGCTCGAACACACAATAACAGCACAGATGACGTGCAATTAAAACTTTTTTTTTCATTCGAATCGATGAGACGCTGCATGAGTGGCACTTTAATGTGAACTAGTCCTAGTAGTATTTAAAGTAGGCACTTCTCCGCTCAGTGCCCTAGAGTTCAGATCCTCATTTGGATGCACATCTAGATGGATTACCACAACTTAGATGGCAAAACACAAGAAGAGGCCACGAAACCAAAACTTGCATGGTACCCATTCAAGAAAACGTAAAAATAGACCTAGTTTGATGCCATTTTTAATCATCAAAATTTCCATTCGAGTGACAAAAACGCTGATAGATTATTTATTCTATAATATGCATTACAACTTTATTCCCTCTTTCTTTTTATACTATATACATTTGCATTTTACACAGACATCGGGGGTTGTGTTGTCAAAGTGAGAGGTATTAGGTTCAGGTATAGACCGAACGTTGGGATTGGACAGAGGGCCGTGCTGGGGACAGGAAGTGGTTGAGACGACGAGTGTTCTGATTGGTTCTCAGGAGGAGCTCTTGGTCAAGTTGGGATAAAGCACCACTGCTGTCACAGCGACCACTGCGGCAACCATCGGCATCCAGGGCATCCAACCGCTCTGAAACAACAGCAATGCAATTAATAAAGCTCGTTATTTAAGATGCACCAGAGCAACCGGGACAGAAGCACTGGAGACTGGAGCTAAAGAGACAGAGAGAGAGAGGGAGAAGACAGGAAAAGCTAATATTTAAGTAAAACTGGGAGAACCAGTTACCTCACAGGAGTTATTAAGCAAACACAACCGGCTTTCTTCAAAGCCAAAGAAAGTAAAGCTGCATTTAAAGGAACAGATCACTCAAAAATGACAAATTGGACATCGTTTGCTCCCTTGTGTTCTTTCAAACCTGTATGCATTTTACCAGAATATTCCTGCTGCTTTTTTTCTTGTATAAACGTGAACAGTGACAAAGGGATGTCAATCTCTAAAAACATAATAAAAATATTTCTTTCATATATTGTGATTACTTTTATTATTTTAAAATAAAAATAACCAAATTCAATAATATTGAACAGTACTTTGAAAATGTATTGAACGATTATTACATTTTTAAAGAATTTTATGGACAAAGTAAAATTAGAATAAAATGTATATAATATTTTATTAATAGTGCTGTTGTAATCAAAATAATCTTATTTATATGGATGGCTACATTTATTTTGGCACAGCTATTTTTTCCTCTCTGATTTATGCAATCTATATGGCTCATATTTCAGGTCAGGAAATACAGAAATCCATATAAAAACAAGAAACTCATCTTATAAAAAGGGAATAAGTAGTTGAGTAAGAAACATTGCGAAGTCCCACTGATGGCAAAACTTATCTTAAAGCTGCAGTAGGTAACTTTTGTAAAAATATATTTTTTACATATTTGTTAAACCTGTCATTATGTCCTGACAGTAGAATATGAGACAGATAATCTGTGAATAAATCAAGCTCCTCTGGCTCCTCCCAGTGTCCTATTGCCATTTGCAGAAATACATCGCTCCCGTTAAGAAACAACCAATCAGAGCTGCGGTCCGTAACTTTGTTTGTGTTCAAAATGTAGAAAAATGTATATAATAAGCGAGTACACCATGAATCCATTTTCCAAACCGTGTTTTTAGCTTGTCCTGAATCACTAGGGTACACCTATAATAAGTGTTTATATTCGGACTATTTTAGATTGCTTCGGGGGTACCGCGGCGGAGTAACCCAGTACCTTTGTGATTCTTCATAGACATAAACAGAGAGAAGTAGTTCCGGCTACGATGTTCTTCCGCAAGACGCAAGCAGTTCTGTTTATTAACCGCTAGAGCGTCAAAAGTTATCGACGGCAGCTTTAATGCACCAAGTTTGAATATAAAAAAAATGTCCCTTTTTTGTTATAGGAAGCTAAATGATTTTCAGAAATTATTGACATAAATTGTCTGTTTCTGTTCTAAATTCTATTGTAGGACTTTGAATATCATGCAGGTGTCATATGGACTGTCACTGTGCAGTTTAGATATTTCTATAAAGCTTGTCATCTGCTGATCTCTCGCTGCATGGAAAAGAGCAGCATGAACATTTGTCTAAACCTCTTCTTTTGAATTCTTAGAATGATAGCAAGTCACAGGTTTGAAACAACACCGGAGTGAGTACATGATGACAGAATGTTCATATTTGGATGAAAAATGCCTTTAAATGTATACAAGTGAAGAAGAACAGCAAACGAAAGATGATGTGATGACCAAAAAGCCCCAGACGGAAATAAATAAATAAATAAATAAATAAATGAAAAAGCATCCAAAATCCCTGAATGCAGAGATTTATACGCCGATCCAAGCAAGACAAGACAGGTAATGTTTTGGGTTAGAAATTGGTGATTCTGGGTGGACGAGGAATCGGTTAAGAGTTCCCACGTGACGCCAAGCACCGAAAAGGGATTTTGGGGCGAAGCGGGTGCAGAGATGACGGATGAGAGTTTGCCATGCACGGGTCGTATATACGTGATGATATATACAGAGACACACAAACAGACTCAACAGGAGCGTGTGTACCTTTCTACCACAACTGGCCGAAGCACCAATACAGCAAAGCCAGGAACAGACCGATGGAAATGGCTTGGACAGGCTGCAATATGGATGGCTAGAGGAGGGAAGGGATATTACAAATAAAACAAAAAATCAATCTTCAAACTATTCAACGGAAATCAGGCTGGGGGAGTCGAACAGCTACAACAAACATACACACATATACAAACAAAAACAGCCAAATAAAGGGGTGCGGTGGGAGGGGCCGAACATAAATCAATACAAACACCCCAGAATCACAAACACATCTGAACATCTAGAAGCAGGACGTCAGTGTTCAGGCATTAATACATCACAGCGAACATTCAACTACAGAACAATTCATCCGTGTTCATTTCAAATCAACGACACATGAAGTCTGACTCCAATCAGCAGTGTGCAAGGGATTGTGGGAGATTAATGTGATAACTATTGTTTTGTGTAACACATAAAAAAAAAACTAAAGTGTACAGCTCGCCAAAAATGAGAAATCTATGGTAAAATGTGTAAAAAGAAAACATTTTTCTCTTGGGTCATAATGATAAAAAAACAAGGAAAACCTGAAAGTGAAAAAGTCTTCGAGGGGTTAATTAATATGAGCTTCTAAACAATAATAATACTCAATGAAACATATTGAGTATTTTTAACTACAGCTTTTTTTCTTTTCTTTTTTTGAGTATTACAGGATATTTGAATACACTTATGGATGCTTACAAATGTTGAACTGCGAATAATTTTTGCTAACGACTCACAAAATCGTGCCGTAAATGTGTGTTTTCCAGAGCCGTGCGAAACAGTGAAGTAAGATCCATCACTGATTGCTGATAACTGCGATAAAGGTGTAATGTGGATGACAGCTAGTTAATTGGAGTAAGATCTTAATGTTGGAGTTTCGTGATGCTTTGCTATTGAACTGTGTGGGATGTGAGACTCACACTGCTGTTTTTCTCCTGCAGGAGTTTGAGGTTGACCTTGCACTGCTCCAGCTCGTCGTGGATTGAGTGTTTCTCCCGCTCCGTCTGCTCATAGCGCTGCCGCAGATCTGAGAGCAGATTCTGAGTGTCGTCGTACTGGAGAGAAACAGAGATTGTGCAATCTAAGATTCTTTTATGTTTTTGAAAGTAGCACAATCTGGTCACCAAGGTTGCATTTATTTGATTAAAAATACAGTAAAATCACTAATATTGTCAAATAGTATTGCGATTTAAAACGACTGCTTTCTATGAGAATATATTTCAAAATGTAATTTAATTCTGTGAAGCAAAGCTGAATTTCCTGCATCATTATTTCAGTCTTCAGTGTCACATGATCTTCAGAAATCATTCTTATTTGCTACACAAGAAACATTTCTGATTATTATCAGTTGAAATCAGTTGTGCTGCTTTATATTTTTGTGGAGATTTTATTTTTCAGGATGCTTTGCTGAATTAAAAAAAATGCAAAAGATTGTTTATTTGAAAGAAATCTTTTTTAACATTATTAACTAGGGCTGTCAGTTTAACACCTTAATTTAAATAATTAGTTATGCAATTAAAATATTTTAGCGCAGCTAACGCACTGGCCCCTCCCCCAGACCGGTGCATTATCTTATATTTCATACAGTTGGCACTTAACAAATATAATGCAGGGAAACAACTGTTATGCTCTAAAAATTCAAGATATTGGGTCAAAAAATGCCCCTGTATAAGTTTATCTCAGCGATATCACACCAGCAGCAAGAGCAATATCACAGGAGTGCTGTTTTTGTCATGAAGAACAAGAGTGCAAATGTTATTTTATACAACGGTTCAGTAAATAAGTTAGTATTGTGCAAAATGTAAACACAATATTGTGTTGCACGGCATGAAAGAAGATATTGTGAATACTGTTGGTAACTAAGCTGTTTTGGTCACTAGTCACTTTCATTGCATGAACAAAAAATAAACAGATCTTTTTCTTTTATCGTATTATCTTATAATATAAACATTTAACACAATAGGTTTAAATTATCTTTTGGGGGCATTTTCAGCAACCTGTGATTAATTAGATTAAAAATTGAAATTCAACTATTATAAAGGTCTTCACTGTCACGTCTGATTATTTGAATGCATCCTTGCTGAATAAAAGCAATTAATGTGTTTTCAATAAAGATCTGGCTGGTCTTAGGTTGCTTGTACCTCTTTCTGCAGGTCCCTGGTGCGGCTTTCGGCTTGAGCTAACTGGATCTTCAGTTTGCTAGCGTCCTGTTGGTGCTGGTCTTGTATCGAGCCCAGTTTGTTCTCCAGGGCACCCTGGGATTTCTCCAGAGCGTTTAGGCTGCTGCTCAGCGTCGCGCTCTGCTCTCTGGAGCTGAGAAACAAAGAACGGAAAATAAAGGCTGTTTTCAGAATATGAACTAATGAATGGAATAATTTGTGTCATGGGAAAGAATGCTGTAGAACAATCCTAATATTAATGTGAAGCTGTAGGGCAGATGAGCTCATAGCAGTGAGAGGTACACACACTGCCTAGAGCAGAGATTAAGCACAGGATAAAGGTACTTAAGTATTACAATGTAACCAGTTCTTTGAAAAAAAAGCATCATTGAAATAGTCTTTTGTAAATACAGAGAGATGCAGTTGTTGTGCAATATGGTGATCCAAACATTCTTCATTTAAGAGAGCAGGTGTGGAATCTGATCTGATGTTAAAAACCGTTTAAACCTGACTCACTTATGTTGTTTGTGTGAAAGCGACCCACCTGTCGAGCTCTTCCTCTAGTCTGTGGAGTTTCTGCTTCAGTGTTGTCTTCTCAGCCCGCAGACCGTCACATTCATTCTGCAGACTACAGCACTCGCCCTGAAGCTTCTCCAATTCACCTGACACACACAAACACAGAGAAAAACTCATTACAAAATTGATTCCCCATACTCCCACACCAAACACCCCATAACAATGTATTAAAGTGCAACCACTATTGAGCTCACTAAAATATCATTACGTAATTTTTTTTTCTTTTTTTACATTATAATTTTTACATTTAACAAAAAAAAAAAAATAATTATAATAATAATAATTATAATAATAATAATAATAATAATATATTAATTTACTATATACAATTGTAAAAAGACACTTAAATATATATTTTTAAAGTTGTATAAAACGTACAAATATGTAATTTATAATTTACAATAAACATCAAATATAAAACATTTGTTATGCATATTTGGCAGAAAATATAATAAACATTACAATGTTTTTATTTGCATTTACATAATTTTTTTTTACAATATAACTTTATACAATACACTAAAATGTAATATATTAGCCGTTAAAGCCATCACAGTGATTACGCTAAATTAAAACAAAAAAACACATTTAGAAATTTTTCCAAACACAGGCTAATTTAACATTTTCATATTCTGTCTTTCATCGAGTGTGTGTGTGTGTGTGTGTGTGTGTGTGTGTCCAGACCTGTTGGTTTCAGATTGGAATTGTTTTATTTTGGTACATCACTAGAGTTAATTTTATCGGGTCATGTTTAATTTAATTGCTTGAGATTCTTTGTAGGCTAAAATGGCTTTAAGCGATCTGAGAAGCACTGTCGGGACACTTTTATGCACATTTTTCTGTGAAAAACAAAACAAGGATCCGATAAATAATAAACAAACCCAGCAGGATGGACGATAATAAAACTGTTTCCGTGACTCTTGATTGAACACATTAAACAGGGTCTGGAGAGAAAGACCCCAGTGAAATTAATACCGCATGTGTGCCTTCTCAATATGTGAAGAAAAGTACAGACTTAAACACACTGAATAAACTGAAATCACAATATCTTGAGAGTATAGCCTATAAAACATTACACTCTGCTGTGGGGAGATATATTCAATCTTTGAATTTACACTTATTTAAAAGTCTGAAGTCTGTGAGATTAAAATATTTTTTAAAAGCTCACCAAGACTGCATTATTTGATTAAAAAAGCAGTAAAATTATGAAAAATACAAAAAAAAAAAAATTACAATTTAGAATGGCTCTTTTATACTCTATTTTACTGTAATCAATTAATTATTCCTGTGATGCGAAGCTGTATTTTCTGCATCATTCCTCCAGTCTTCAGTGTCACATGATCCTTCAGAAATCACTCTTATATGTTGATTTGCTGCTCAAGAAACTTTTTTTTAATTATTATTAATGGTTGATTCTTAGATAAATACAAAGCTTAAAAACAAAACAAAAAGGAGAGCATTTAAGTGAAATAGAAACCTTTTGTAACATCATAAATGTCATAACGGTCGCATTTAATGCGTCTTTTCTGAATAAAAATCTCACCGACCCCAATCTATTAAAAAGTACTGCATGCTTTCTACTCCTTTAACTCGAATTCTCTTCTCAAGGCCAGTAATTCAGAAAAACTGAACTCAAACAAAGCAAATGAGCGGAAACAAATGTTTCCAAACAGGAATCAAAGGCGCTAGAAAAGAGAGCGATCACAAAACACCAGAGCAGTGATCTCAGCGTGTTCCTCTGAAGTCAGCTTGATTTATGACAAACAGGGAACCTTTCTAGCCAAACAGCACATCAGGGACACAGGAGGTTCAACGCAGGAGAGCGGATGACGACATGCTAGGTCTGGGTTTAACAGTGATATTGCTGAGCTAGGGCTAGCGTACCTTGGAGTTGACTAGCTCTTTCCTGGTGCTGGCTCTGGAGCTGGAAGCTGGCCTGCAGGTTGCTGATC
This sequence comes from Carassius gibelio, assembly GCF_023724105.1. Taxonomy (NCBI): domain Eukaryota; kingdom Metazoa; phylum Chordata; class Actinopteri; order Cypriniformes; family Cyprinidae; genus Carassius; species Carassius gibelio. The sequence goes on from NC_068406.1 coordinate 23,153,320, forward strand.
TCCACTTCATACTTGGCTGCCGTCTGTCTCCATTTGTCCAGTTCGGCGGTGACGCTGCTCAGGTCTCCCTGCAGGGCGGCGATCTCTCGTTCCCGCTCGGCGGTGGCGGTCTCCATGGCGTGCCGGAGAACCAGGATCTCCTCCTGTGCGCTGTAGAGCTCCTCTCGAGTGATGCTGATAGTGTTCTCTCTCTGCTCACGCAAAGCCTCCATATCAGACTGGAGCTTCGCCAGTTGAGCTGAAGACAAAGAAGAGGTACAGAGATTTAGAAACGATTAATGGGTGAAATCAGGTCTAAAAATTCAAACATGGCAATTGAAAATATTCGGTTTGGGAGGGCAGAAATCACTGATTTTACAACTTCATTATCCTGAAAACAGTTTTTTTTTTTTTTTAGTCAATGCTGTTTTCAGTTCAGTACTTGTAGTGTGTCTGGAATCCAATAACTGCAATAAGCTCTGGATATGAAATAAAGTCTCAAAATAATGTCATTTTCATAACTAAATTCGAGAAATAAATGTTGTGTTAATGCTTATTCATGCAGCACCTTAGTACAAACTAGTTACAAGAAAAAAGTAAACATGAATGAACATCAGAAAGTAAGATTAATAAATTTGTATGACTCAACATGTTTTGTGTTCCAACCATATAAAGATGTCAATAAAACAAAATTTATCACAGGAAGAAATTCAATTTTTATAATCAAGATTGAAAAAAAAGAATAACTCCAGAAAAGCGCTTTTTCAAAAATATATGCACTAATAAATATTCTTTATTTTTTGACTTTACCTATTGACTTTATTATTAATTAGAGCAGAAACATGATTATATCATTAAAAAGTTGATATAAAACCACCTTATGTACAATTTAGATTAAGGCAGCCCTTGACTAAGGATTTTTGTGGTCGACTAGTAGTCATCAATTTTAAACATTAGTCGAATTAGTTGCATGTTTATTAATAATTTAACCATTTAAATAATTATAATGAGCCTTTAGTTGTCTACATAGTCTAATAAGTGCTCAAGCACATGCAGCCCACCGGCAGAAGTAATGGTTATGAATCTTAGGAATCGTAAAGCTGTGTATTTCTTTAATAAATACGATAAAACTCAAGACTTCTTGGAGATATGAAGAATGCAGGTTACTGTATAGGTACTCAAGGTTAACATGAGATCTGTGTGTGTTATGCCCCCTTTAATTTCAGTTTCAAGACTAAAACTGATCAACCCATCAACTCATCCTGATGATTATATTTAGAAGTCTTTTTGAAGATTGTAAAGATGTAAGTGAAACGGCTCACTCTGTAAGAAGCGGATCTGTTTCGCAGATTCTTCAGTCTGCTGTCTGTTGGTTCTCCTCTCCTCCTCCAGCAGAGCTGATGAGAGAAAGACGGTCAGCGCTTCACACTAATGCCAGTGCAGTCATGATTATTAAAGCTACTGAAGGAGCGTACCTTGCAGCTCGAGGCATCTCTGTTTGCCGGTGTTGGCGAGCTCCTGGGCCTCCTGCAGCTCTCGGTGGAGGTGAGGAATGACCTGCTCTGTGTCTCCTGACTCCAGGTTCCTGTCCATTTCTACAAACACACACAGAGCAGATGCTGAAGTGAGGGAGCATGAAGAAAAAACACGGCATCAAGAGATAAACTGACGAGTGAAACCTACTTGAAATTAATAACTCATCCTGCATGAACATGAATGATGCCTCAAAACATGCAGCTTGTTATGAAATCCTCACTTTTCTTAATTACTCTATCCCTCAGAGACTCAAGCATTGATCAATTATTTTTTCACGTCTTCAGGAAGCTATTAGTTCAGGTTTCAGTTCAGGCAAAAATTGCATTGGGTATAATTAGGCAAAACGTTGTGAAAATAACTCTGGGAGTTTAGGGTTGCAAAATTTGTTTTTGATAAATCGTTATTTAAATTTAAATGTAATAAAAAAAAATCAATCAAAGCATGTTTTATATAAAGTAATTTTAATACAACTTAATTAAAAACATATAATTTAAATTGTTTTATAACTACAATAATTGCAACAATAAGTAGCCATTAGTTACAAATATGTTTAGTTACAGTATTTAGTTTGGAACAATTTGCATTTGGCAATGATTTATAAAATGTTGTAAAACTTTGCATTTAGATGGTTTTTTTTGTGATATAGTAAGTGGAACTTCTGAATTCTTGTGAAAAAGTTTCGAAAACACAATTCAGCAAAAATGTAACCATTTGAGCATTTAAATACTGTAAATGTATGTAAAAGCATATTTTTTTATTATAATGTAGTGATTTTAATACCATTTCATTTAAACATATTAACTGTTAAATCAATGAGACAATGATAAAATAGCTAAAATAAATTAAAAAACACCCCAAAAGTGGAATAGTTTTTCTACCATTTACTGCATAGATAAATTTGAATATCAAAACTGTGGTTGTGATCAATTTCACAATGTCATATGTAGTTTGGACCCACATCTAGTGACTTTTAAGTTATTATTTACTTGCTTTACATGAATATTGCATTTCTGGCTCTCAGAAAGCCAGTGTTTTTTTGCACAGGAATGTAAATGTAAAATGCTTCAGCTCCTAAAAACAGACTGCAGACATATAAATAAAGTATCTGTGCTAAAAATGCTTCTCCTAAAAGCCCAAAGCCACTGTAAGCGTGAGACCAATCCATCACGATGGGTCAGTTACTTCGGCGCCACAAACGACACATTCTGTTCGACCTCATGGGCAGAAACATGATTACTGCTAACCAAAATTAAGATGCTTGCTCAGAATCAGTTCATTATGTGAAGAATGATGCATTTCTGTTTGCTCAGTGAACGACTCGAGTGCAAATGCACAACATGCACAACCCTGCTTGCATCGAACAACTTTAGACTTTAGACGACAGGACACAACCTGAAGCCTGATTACGTAAGTCCAGCACACGCTCAGACGGCTCTAATGCACGATCTACAAATGGGCCGTTTAGATGATCTGCACCATGCCAAGCAAAAGAGACATTAGACATTCTCCTGCGTTCCCTCATAAGACTTCATGCCGAGCAAACGCACATTTGCAGTCTCTCTGAGGAGCATCCAGTTGGTCTCTCATGTGGTCTTGTGTAACAACAGGCTTTTGGGAAACCTCCTCTGACCATAAACTGATGAACGTCCCCCTCTCTGAACACGCTACAGATGTGGGTGAAATCATGCGCTAATTTAAGGGCTGGTAATCTGTCATGATGTCAGACGAAGGGTGTTTACTGCGGGCAGGGGAAAATGATGTAACAAACTAAGCGGTGTTTCTGAAGCTTTGCCATGTAGTTAATGAGAGAGGGCATGAAGTGATGTGTAATCTCATTCTGCTCCTTCATCTGTGATTTCATCAAGAGTGTCTCAAAGGATTTTATGGCTGAGATTGAGAAGCACAGCCGTATAAGGTTACATGTGTTCAGATAACTCTTCATTAAGGCAATTGAATAACTCGTGCCAGACGCCTCGGTGTAGATGCAAGCTAGGGGTGAAAGAGCAATTCAACAGCGCCTCCTAGTGGTGCATTTACCAATGCTTTCTGGACAAACCAAATCATTATGCAAAAACAAATAATGATCCAAGATGAATACAGTTAATTGAGATTAACAATTAAGATATCTGCCTCAAAAACACATGGGATGGAGCATTTTTAAGGGGTGTAAAAAAAGTATACATGTATAATACAAAAACACCTAAAGGTCACGATGAAAACCATCACTATATTTCATTCCAGGGTTATTGGAGTTAACTAAAAAAAAAAAAAAATTTTTTTTTGCTGCTGTTGCAATAATTTAAAGCTGGAAAAAAAAAATCTATAGAAATATTTATAAAAAAATAAATAAATAAACTTACCAAAATGGTAAGAACCAGAACCCCAGAACCAGAAGGATTTATTAATACATTTTAAAAGTGAGACTTTAAGACCTGGAATAAGTCTTGAAAATGATTTAAAAATCCTAAAAAATAATGTACATTTCTAGGATGAATACAAATTTCTTATGCCAAGCTCTAATATTAATATATTATTGATTATAGAAATTATTACATTTTGAGAAGATATGCTATTTGTGAGTTAAAAATCACTCAGAGATATAAATTCATAATTGAACCTTGAAGAATATTCAGTTTTTTAATGTTCTGAAATAAGAAATGTAATTATTCTGATTTCAATATAATTGAATATCAATATTTATTTGGGAAATATCAGTATTAAATGGGGATAAAGCTGCTCTTTCATTACAGAAGTAGTATACCACAGATATAATCTTTTTTTTTTTTTTTTTTTTTTTTAAGTCAAAAAGGTTGAGAACCTGATTTAATGTGATGAAAAATTTGCTATCTTTTCTTGGTTGTATTTTTTTGGCTCGGCACCCAATTTTATACAAAATGAAGGCACTTTACGCCTCAATGTTTTCCATAATCTTCCAAAGATAATTCTTTGACATAATTATTTATATATCACTGTATAGAGAATATGTATGCTGTATATGCATGCTTTAATCAAGGCGGCAGAGAAAAGCTCCAGCGGCACACATCCCTCTGGTCTTGGCCGCCTCTGAGTCTGTCTGGCATCAAGTGTGCCCTCGAACAATGAGGTGCTGAAACTGGCACTTCCTCCCTGATCCGAGCCAGCGCTCCTTATCAGCTAAGGACATGAGCTCAATGCAATCACGACAGCCCACTTAGACTGAACTAAACCAAACGCCAGGCGAGTCTGAACAACATCTTAGTTCAATGAGAACTTGCCTAATTGCTAAAAAAATCTGAAAAAACAAGAGGAAAAACTGGTGTGAAAACATGAGTTTTAAACAGATTAATTAGAGCATTCTGGACAGCCTACACAGAGCCTTCTGCTGTGTCACATCTCTTATTTAGGACAGATACAGAGAGAGTTCAGCAGGTCAAATGAGTCACACAACTAGAACTACACAAACACAAAGCAAAGTCCACTTAGTTTTACTCAAAAACACCCATAATCACATCTCAAATAACACTTAGAGTGCATTAGGTTGCTGAATATTCATCAGGCAGTGAATATGCAAGGATGGGTGTTTATATATTAATGAGCTCATGACTCTGACATCATATTGATTTCTGAATGAGCTGATTTTATGGTATAGTCTATATTTCTGGATTATTTACTTATTATGAACGTTATGTATGGCTGTATAAAACTTCAACCTCAAATCCTGTTTTCATGATGTGACCCTACAGATGAGATTTGATTAAAACCGGATGTGTGGGAGACAAATGTCCTGCTGTCTGGTGTGACTCAGCAGTGTGAGAGTAGATGAAGGATCTCAATATTTTCAGCCTGAGTCACAACTGGAGCGATGCCATCAGAGATGAACCGCGTGAGAAGGGGACAATCGTCCTCGAGCCACTATGACATCCAGAAAACAAACTACCAGAAGAGATCAGTGCCATTTCAACTCATCGTCATTCATTCTTGAAACTGCAGCTTGAACCTGTTTTTTTTTTTTACTTTTTCTAGGAGACAATGACTTAAAATTTTCACCCAACACTTTCTGCCTGTGTATGACTGTCTCTTTTATTTTTAGGTGCTTTGTGCAAAGCCAAAGTTTGAGCAATATTCTAAGATAGCATTAAAAATCCATTTAAAGGCACAACCCAATAAAAGATAATGCGGTCATCATTCACTCATCCTCATCTGGGTCTAAATGTGACTTTCCTCTAAATAACATAAAACAAAGATATTTTGAGGAACGCTGGGACCCCAACGAATAACACATTAGTTTGTGTTCCATAAAAGAGAGTGAGTTATACAGATTTTAGAATGACATTAAAGTAAAACGATTACAGAATATTCAGTTTGGAGCGGAACATCCGTTTTTAAAATGTAACATTAAACACATTTAGAATTTCAGAGAAAGTAAAAAGTGATACATTGTATCAGTTGAAAGCAACCCTTCTTCTGACTGACAGACATCTGAGCAGCAGCTGTACATGACACTGTGAAAGCGCTCAGGGTCTAATTGGGCTGTAATTGGTTTAGATTCAAGGCTGTCCTCCAGTGGAACATAAAGTAGGGCGAGGGGAAAGAGACAAACCAGGATGAAACCTGCCAGGAGGACACCTTTGGGTCCCACAGCTGTCGTCTCCAGCAGCTGCAGACCATATAAAGAAATACTGGGGAACAACACACACATGCCAGTCCCCTGAGCTCTAATGAGTGCAGATAAAGAGGGTGACTAACAGTTCAGGCCAGCCAAAACACACAAACACACCCACATCAGCTCTGGCGTTTCAGACAGGGAAGCTGAAAAGAAAACTTCCACACAAAAGAATGGAGGGATTACCTTTCAGAAGAGAAACCCTGTTCTGGGGCTCGTTCAGTTCTTGTTCATCCATTTGTCCGTCTGAAATGAGAGAAAGAAAGAAAGAAAGGAATTAAAACAAGAACACAAAAAAGAGAATCATGGAAAATTTTAAGGAAAATAAAAAAATTAAAAACATGGAAAAAGCGAGAAAGAAATAAACAGACAAAGACAAATAAAATCTGAAAAAAAAAAATAAAATAAATAAAGGCAAGAAAAAAAGAAAGGGAAAAAATAAACAAGAATACCAAAAAAAGAGAATAAAACATGGAAAATTTTAAGGAAAAGAACAAACAAAAATATAAGGAAAGAAAAAAGAAAAACATGGAAAAAGAAAAGACAAAAAAAAGGAAGAACAAAAACAATTAAGGAAATAAAGAATTAAAGACAATGTAAAAATAAAAAAATAAAGCATAGACAAAAAGATCACACAGACCAAACAAAAAACAAATTAAAATCAGACCCTGTTTACATAATCTATAAATTATAAGACAGATATAGGTTTTTTTATATAACACTTATTATATCTTGGAAAGCTATGGTAGCTAAACACAGCAATTCATACATTACACATGTGTCGCGTACCTGATGTGTCGTCACTGCTTTTCTCCTTGCTGGGGCTCAGCGTATCTGACATATCGCACTCTTTAGCGTCTGTCTGGTTTTCTATGGAGGCAGAGCGGAAGAGACCACTTAGAGGAGAGGGGGGACACAATCATAACCCAAAATAACAGTTAAATAAGCATAACTATACAGCGATCACAATCTTTACCAGGCTCTCTGCTTCAGTACCTATATCCAAACTGGAGTGTGTTTGATGGCTGTTTATATATGAATCACAATTCCTCACAGCAGCCAATGAATGAGTGAATGAGTGAGCCCCCTGGAGTTCATTCTCTCTGGCTGGTGGTAGTTATTGACCACACATGGTCATTTGAGTGACCTGGGCTTCCAAAGGGACATACAGTCACATGCTAAACTAGTTGCAGATTTTGCTTTGTGCTGCTGTATTATCCATGTGGACTAAAGAGTGTTATAAACGTGGTCTGGTGACGTCGGCCTAAAGAAAACTCCTGGTAACATGTTCATGCATCAATGTATATGAATGAAGGGCACCTCAAATTTTCAGTATATCTTCGATGAAAGTTGTAAATGTCAATCAGGAAAATAACTATTAGTCAATGCTGTCTAGATACTTCTATTCCTCTCAGACATCAGTTCAAACATTGCACATTTAAATCGATATATGACCTGAAAACCACCCACCCTGCAGTTACATCACATGATAGATCTTCTGAACTCAGTGTTCATGAATAAGTTTGCACAGTGTAGCGAACAAACAGTGACTCAGACTAAATGGATGAAAACCATAAGTGATGTCATCAGAGGCAATAGTTGACCGGTGAATTATGATCTAATATGTGTGAGAGGTCAGGCACACAAGAAGAGCACAAAGAGGACGAGGTCAAGGTCTCAATGACACATCATCAGCAGCACTGCTGTTTCATGAGGTTATAACCTGGTCCAGAGTGAATGTACTCTCCTTTTTTTTTTTTTTGACTGATTATAGGATTTAAATATTAAAAATTTAAACGAAAAACAATATAGCTTTTGTTATTTTTATCTATTATCATCTTTATTATTTTTAGGCAGAAAGGATTTAAAAGTTTTTATAAGTAAATGAAAAATGTAGAACAAGTAGTTTGTTTTAAACCTATTATTGTTAGGCAGAATGAGCAGGAAGATTTTACAATTATATTTATAAAAAAAATTTAGTTTGTTTTCAACTATTATTATTACTTACTTCATTAGTATTATGATATTTATTATTATTATTAGGCATAATGGTGCAAAATTCTAAAATGTAAATGAAAAGAAAAACAAATAGGTAACTTTTTTTATCAATTATTTTTTTACATAGAAAAGGTTTCAACATTTTAAAATGTAAATGAAAAAGTTACAACAAACAGATTTTGTTATTTTTATTTATTCATATCATTATCTCGCTGAATATATTTAAATATAAAAAAAGTTTGTTTTAAACATTATGATTATGCAAAATAGTTTTGAACATTTCAATGTGTAAACAACAAATATCTTATTTGTACTTTTTTTCTTTTTGACCTGTTATGATGATTTATTAAGATCAATGATTTTAAACATTTTAAAGCAAAAACGAAAAACGTACGTATAATTTGTCTTTTTTCTATTATTATTATTATTATTAAATGTAAATTAAATTCACAACAAGTAGTATACCTATTCATATTTGAATAATAATGAGCTAAAACTTCACGAAGACGATGATTTTATTAGAGCTCATTACAGTAATGACCCTGACCTGGTCGTGCTCTTTGAGGATGCTAAAAATAACCATAATGCTCATTCCCGCCACCCAGAGAGCGCAGTTGTTTAATTTGGTTTTAAATAGAGGTCAGGGTGAAACCATGTGCCTCCATTGCCATCAGATTGCATCATACCAATGTTCCCTATAACAGAGCTTAATCTAGAAAGAAACTTGATTAAACTTTAATGAACGTGACAGAACTGTGATGATACCTTTAAGCCTGTCTGGACTGGCCAAGCTGTTGTCCACTGCCGTCTGGTTATTCTGAAGATGTGCATCGATGACTTCTGTGAAACAAAACAGGAAAACATGTCAAGTCTCTGCTCCATTCTCGAGTCCATGAATGGTTCACCTCAAATGAACATCAGAAGTGTGAAAACAGCCTTTCCAAATCGATCGATAAAACACAATCTGTGCTCTTACCGTCAAAGTTGGACAGCTTGTTAATAGATGAGTCCACTGCGTCCTTCAGCTGCCTCACCGCTGGTTAAATAAAGAGAAAAAGCATTGCAGTAAATCTGTCTTTAGCATTAAATATCAAATCTCAGTCATTATGACACTGATGCAGCCCGACTAAACACAGTATCAGCAGCAAAACGGCATTTGTAGTTTTTCCATACATACAAAAGAAAGCAAAGAATGAAACATGAAAAGCATCAGTGGAAGCTCAGAACGCATGCTGGTGAGAGTGAAGATCCTCGGGAAGAGAGAAAATCCAAGTCAGCTGCAGGTGAGGTGGGAACAGACGACATGCAAGAGCGTTTTCGTTAAGAAACAGTGTCGAGTTCGGAGAAGGATATTCATTTATGTATAGATAGACATGGACCTCAGGGAAAGCTTATGATCTGATCTCCACATACAGATTTCAGATTACACAACAGATCCTGAGAGCCTCTCCGTTCTGCAATACACCATATTTTCCGCACTATAAGGCGCCTTTAATTTTCTCAAAAAACGACAGTGCGCCTTATAATCCAGAGCACCTTATATATGGTCAAAATGAATTGAATTGAGTTATGCACTAACGTTTGATTTAGTTTGAACAACGTTACCATGGGAGTGAATGGAGTTGTCAGAACGCTTAAAGTTTGACTTAATCTGACTGTTTTGTTGACATTCCCTTAGCACAGCTCCATCTAGTGGATGCATAATGCAAATCCAGTCAAACGTTTGGCTGCAGTATCTTCTATGCGCCTTTTATTCTGTTGCGCCCTATATATGAAAACAGTTCATTCATTGAAGTTGCGCCTTATAATGCGGATAATACAGTAGTGTAATGTATTCACATATAGCATGGTGTGTTAACTATGACTTAGTTATAGAAAAAGTACAAACCAAAGCATACATCAAACAATGTTTTGTTCATTACAAGCTGAATGAAAGTCAGAATATAAGCCAGGATTTGACTAGATCTGGAACGATGCGCTTAAATAGACAGTCAACAGCAAAACGCATTTTTTATGTCTTTCCATTTTACATTTCCAGCATGTTACGGACAAGTCTATTCGACTGGGCTTCACTATGCCAGACTACAGCCAATAATATTTTTGTGAAACTGAAGTGCTTGGATTTATTTTAAATTTGATTTCATCTACACAATCAATGACTTTGAACAATCACGGTTGATCCTAATGAAAAAAATATTATTTAACGACAAATGTTTTTTGGTTTTAAAATGATTTTTGAACTCTATAATGGTTCTGATTAGTTTATCGATTATGAATTTAACACTGATGTGTAAATCTTTCTGAATAACAAAGAACCAGATCATAAGAGTAATTTGTTCACAGTGAATTGCTTGTTGAATGTACAACACTTACACTTTTGTGTTTAGCATAATAATAAAGTTAATATTAAAAGAACTGCATATGGAATAAAAATGTTCTAGTATCACTGTGTCAAAAATATTGTATCACAGTATTTTTTTTTTTTTACTATTTTGCAAGTTGTCTTATCATACCAGCCAAACTATTCTCTATTATAAATACAAAGCCTTTTAAGCTAACAAAATATGAAAAAAAGAGAGGCAGATATTTAGGCCAAAGTGGGCCAAGATAAAAATATTTTTATTTTTTCATTTTATTTTATCTTTGTAATAATTATAAAAAATAAAAAAACACACATTACAAATACACATAACATTCAAATAAAACGTTTTTTTCTTTCTTTAGGTTCAATAGATGTATTTAGCAGGAGCATTTAAGAAATTGAATGAACAAATATAAAAATAAAACAATATATAGATTGATTCCTATTAAAGCAATGGTGTTAAATTCTTTCCGTCAAGAGCAGTAATTGATTTTCTCTTAGTGTTTTGTTGCTTAACATTAGAGGAATAATAAATCACAAAATATTTTTTATAACATCATTTACTTAAACCTGAGTTTCTTTTTTTCTGCTGAACCTAAATGCTATTTTGAAAAACATGAGTAACCAAACGCGGGTCTTCCACTGTATTTATTTTTTACTACAATCAAATTCAATGTGGATCAGCAATTGTTTGGTTTCAAAATATCTTCTTTTGTGTTCAGCACAAGAAAGAAATGAATGCAGGTTTGGGACAACATGTGAGAGTTAGTAATAACAGAAATTATATTTTAGGGTGAACTATCCCTTTAAATGACAGTCGGCTGCATGTTTAGTACTGTCCCTTTAAGAGCTACACGCGTCAAATATACAGACACGTATCAGTTTTTCTCTCAATGGTTTACTTTCATTTTAGAGTCTATATGTAAACCTTGTGTGTTTTGACAGTATTACCGCAAATTATAACTTAGTCCAGTAATAAGGTGCTGTTTGACAAGTATTTTAGTGTGCGCGCTTCAGAAAAACCGGACGTCAGAACAGCACGCAAATGAAACGCATCAGATGAAATCATCATATTGCACATCCCTAAGCATCATCAAGGACAAAAGACTTTAAATTAATTTAAATGTGAAAAAATACAAATATATCACCCTGCATTTGGAAACTAACCAAAAAAAAAAGCCTAGTGTGACCTAATTTGATGATGCGGAGTTGAAAAAAATATCAATAAAAACCCTCACATTCGAACAGTATGACAGCATTTTAGTGCCACGTTGAGAAAAAAAATTATGAGATTAAAGTCGTAATATTTCGAGAATAAAGTCTAAACACTTCGAGAGTTAAGTCCGAAACACTTCGAGAGTTAAGTCCGAAACACTTCGAGAGTTAAGTCCGAAACACTTCGAGAGTTAAGTCCGAAACACTTCGAGAGTTAAGTCCGAAACACTTCGAGAGTTAAGTCCGAAACACTTCGAGAGTTAAGTCCGAAACACTTCGAGAGTTAAGTCCGAAACACTTGGAGAGTTTAGTCCGAAACACTTCGAGAGTTAAGTCGAAATAATTGGAGAGTTCAGTCCGAAACACTTCGAGAGTTAAGTCCGAAACACTTCGAGAGTTAAGTCGAAATACTTGGAGAGTTAAGTCCGAAACACTTCGAGAGTTTAGTCCGAAACACTTCGAGAGTTAAGTCCGAAACACTTCGAGAGTTAAGTCCGAAACACTTCGAGAGTTTAGTCCGAAACACTTCGAGAGTTAAGTCCGAAACACTTCGAGAGTTAAGTCAAATACTTTGAGAATTAAGTCCGAAATACTTTGAGAATTAAGTCCGAAATACTTCCGAAATACTTAAATTTAATTAAACAATTTACTTCATTAAATTCCAAATATGTGAAAAGGTATTCTTGTAATATTTCGACTTTAATCTCATTATATTTCAACTTTATTCTCAAAATATTTTGACTTTATTCTCATAGTATTACAACTATTCTCGAAAAATTTCGAGTTTAATCTCGTAATATTTCGACTTTATTCTCATAGTATTATGATTTTAATCTCAACATATTTTGACTATTCTCGTAGTATTACGAGTTTAATCTTGAAACATTTTGACTTTATTCTTGAAATATTTTGACTTTAATCTTGTAATATTTTGACCTTGAAATATTGCGACTTCAATCTTGAAATATTTTGACTATTCTCGTAATATTTCGACTTTATTCTCGTAATATTTCGACTTTATTCTCGTAATATTCCGACTTTATTCTCTTAATATTTCGACTTTATTCTCTTAATATTTAGACTATTCTCGTATTCTTATAATTATTTTTTCAACGTGGCACTAAAACGTCATCGTAGAATAGCAATAATTAATCATTTTTATCATTTTAAATTATACATTTATCAAAATAAAAGCATTCAAAGTTTTTTTTTTCAAAACTTCATTTTCACATACAAAATAGTGCACTAGTGGAAACCAGCATTAAAAAATTAAATATCATCTGTAGAATTAATAAAGCATGTAGAATTTAACAAATATTTGTAATCTGGCTCAGAGGAAGACAGGAATCATGTCTTTACATTGTTTTTCTGCTGATTAAGGGACAATACAAGACAACTCCACCTTACTAAAGATTCTCAAAAACAATTATACAATTTTGTGAAAAACTGCAATGTGCTTCATTAAAACAGGTACTACTTTTTAAATCAGCACCTAAATATTAGTAAGAAACAAGCACATTCTTTAGTGCTTAAGTTCATTTCCTCATTTTACGGAGTAAAACCTGCTCTGATTGCTCATAAGATGGTTCATTAGTACGGCTGAGGAAGACGTTGGAAAGAATGCGGTGTACTCACATTGACACTCAATGTACTGTTGAATTAAAGTGCAGTCTCCTCCACTCTTTAAAAGAAAGTGGTCTACCAAAGAAAGAAAAACCCTCCATTAAATGAACAGCAAATGGAAGAAACCCCACATCGTGGGGCGTCAGATGATATTAAAACAGAAGCCAGATCTACAGCATACAACATGTGATGCAACCAAACAAAGATGCAGAGGGCGGGACAAGGACACAGACGCGTGATGCCTCACTGCCCTGAAGAGACTGACTGACACCTGTCAATCACCTGTCACCTCGGGTATTTAAATAGTATTCTTTTTTTAATTCATGTTTTTTTTTTTTTTTTTACAGTGGAATAGCATTATCATAGTAATATTTTTATATATTATCTTATTGTGTTATATAGATTTTTTAAAAATAAATTTAATAAATTAATAATAACTTTAGTGGTTTGGCTGCCATATATATATATATATATATATATATATATATATATATATATATATATATATATATATATATATATATATATATATATAAAGCTTAAAGTCAGTTTATTGTACAGTTATGCTCTTAACAGCAAAACAACTTGTGTAACGACGAGCACGTCACTCTTGGTTTAACAACCACACATTGTGATGCCAAAAGAACGGCATTTTCGACGTATTCAGTTACTTTCAGCTTTGCACAGGATGATGTTCTCCGCTAAGGTCTTATTGAAGTAAAAACCCCATGTTATGCCATTCTTATCATCCCTGAGATCAGTATATTTCATGGAAATGAATGATTAAGGGACAGCTCAGCGAGTGAAACGTCTCTGCCAAGAGGTTTGTGGTCTGTGGCATACCACATCAGTAGTTTTCATTTACCTCTCATATTATTGACAGAGAATCTGGTTCAGTGCAACCCCTAATTTAACACTGACTAAATGATATTAATTATATTCATAATTACCAATGTGGCACATTATAATGGGTCCACCGGAACATTCAGAACCTTATTATCCATCAAGAAGCCTAGAAGAAATAACTAAACAGGCCAATCGGTTCAGATTGTTTAAACTACCTTGCTCTCGTACGGAGATAAATTGACTTGGCGAGAAACTGCCAAATGACGGGGAGAGTCTTAAACTGTATACAGAGGTGCAGACTTGAACACACATGCTCAATGCAAAAGTTCAAGGCCTTCGAGACCGAACGGAAGCAAAGCAGGATGGACAGAAAGAAAGTGAAATGAAAAACAGGCAACCGAAGGCGAGCTCCCATGCTGAATTAGTCAAGGAGATGATGCAAGGTTAGCAGCACACTAGCAGACGCATGCGTCTCCAACTCACCTAAACTGTTGTTTTCCTTTATGCTTTTCTCCTGCAGCTGTTCTAACCGGACTGAAAAACGACAACGAAAAGATTTGGGATAACCAAAAATTAAAACAACAGCTCCTCCTCACACTGTTTCGTCTGTTTAGTCACAGTGATAAGGGAGTGCACCGTTCCCAACTGAGAGAAATATAGCACATGTGTGTGTTTTACCTTGCAGGGCTGTTAGCCGCTCATTCGTGAAGTCGTTGTCCGCCTGCAGAGCTTCGATTCGAGCTTGAAGCGATTGCTCTTTCTCCTCCATCTCCTCGATCTTCAGCTGTAGCTCTTTCTTCTCATTCAAGCCTTTCTGAGTGAGCTCCTCATGTTTGCCCTCTGCCAACTGAACAAGAAGCATTAAGAGCATAATACATCAAACTCAGGCCATCCATTATGTAGGTCAGTCAGGTTAGCATCAATGGATGCTCTGCAGTGAATGGGTGCCGTCAGAATGAGCGTCCAAACAGATGATAAAAACATCACAATAATCCACTATCCGATATGAACTCATATTTTATCCAGATGTAACGGTTTAAAATGTGTTGATGGGTTTGTTTCTTACAAACACACAGCTTTTGGCTTCTCAAGACTTTGACTGTTGGACGGTTGGATCACTTGTGAACTATTGTGATGTTTTTATCAACTGCTTGGACTCTCATTCTGACGGCACCCATTCACTCCAGAGTATCCTTCCAGTGGGTGAACGTCAGACATGCCTTGATCTTTTCGGTGAGATCCTTGATTTCGTTGACGGCTCCGTTGTATTTGTTGGCGAGTTCTCTGAGCTCCTCCTGTGTGCGTTCGTTCATCTCTCTCAAGTGTGTGCACTCGTCCTCTGTGTTACTCAAACTCCTCTGCAATGCAACAACAGATCGATTGAAATTGATGCTTTACATCTAAATCCTCCAGAGTAAAATCTATGTGCAGAGACTTTGCATATTGCTTTTTCTTGAGCAGCAAATCAGCCTTTTACAATGATTTGAAGGTTTATGTGATACTGATGACTGGAGTAATGATGCATTGCATCACAGAAATAAATTAGATATAAACTTTTTAATCTAAGATATGACAGTACAGCTTTGCTTCGATACATTTAATTAGGTAAATGCAGCCAGCACACACACACACACATACACACACAGCTCTTTAGAATAGCCCAATCGTTTGGGAGCTAATGAACAATTTTGATGTGTTGTTACCTCCACCTCGGACAGCTTCCTGACCACCTCTATTTTCTCCTGAAGGACCCGCCTCAGGGACTCTTTGGCTGTCGTCTCATAGTTGTGTTTGTCCTCTGTTAAAGCTACAAGCTCCTTTCGGATACCGTCTTCTGTTTGGTTCTGAGGGAACAGCATGCTTTGGTGAAACAGGAAGTATGTTCTGTGAGCGCACATCCAAATCAACTCAAAGCATGCATTGGCCTTACTTTTGAATATGCTTGCAACTGATTCCCCATCACCTCCAATCGAGAGAGCAACCGGTCTTCATCGATCAAAGCCTTAAAGACACACGGACAGACTCTGTTATCATACAAAACACAGTGGTACAGTGGAACAAACAATCAGAATTGTAACATAGCACTACTAAACATGTCTATTAACAGCCATCTGTCTTGAATAATTAATAGCGGTCTCCTCTTTAATTGTGATGTACCTGCCAGCTGCTCTCGGACGCTTCCTGTGTGCTGGCCAGCAGTCTCTGTAAAGTGGCCAACTTCTGCTCCAGCATCTGCTCTCTGTGTAAGGCCTCCTGAACAATATCAGTTTCATAATATGTATACTATTAAAAATATATATTTGAAACAAAAGTAAACGTTTAATAAGCGAGGGCATATTCAATTGAGTAAAAGTGACAGTATAGACTATAAAAGTTACAGATTGTTTTTAAAAATGCCATTTTATTAAAGCTGCAGTAGGTAACTTTTGTAAAACTCTATTTTTTACATATTTGTTAAACCTGTCATTATGTCCTGACAGTAGAATATGAGACAGATAATCTGTGAAAAAAAATCAAACTCCTTTGGCTCCTCCCAGTGGTCGATCGCTCCCGGTAAAAAATAACCAATCAGAGCTGCGGTCCGTAACTTTGTTTGTTCAAAATGTAGAAAAATGTAAATAATAAGCGAGTACACCATGAATCTATTTTCCAAACCGTGTTTTTAGCTTGTCCTGAATCACTAGGGTACACCTATAATAAGTGTTTATATTCGGACTATTTTAGATTGCTTCGGGGGTACCGCGGTGGAGTAACCCAGTACCTTTGTGATTCTTCATAGACATAAACAGAGAGAAGTAGTTCCGGCTACGATGTTCTTCCGCAAAACACAAGCAGTTCTGTTTATTAACCGCTAGAGCGTCAAAAGTTACCGACTGCAGCTTTAATCCTGAAAATCCTTTTTTTTTTACGAAAATGGATGAATGAATTATTAAGTTAATTCATAAATAAAAGGAGCGTATCAGCATATTAGAATGACTTCTGAACAATCACTGAAGACTAAAGTAACAGCCGCTGAAAATTCAGCCTTGCTTATAATAATACTTTAAGATATATTCAAACATAAAACAGCTATTTTAAAATTGTAAAAGTTTTTCCTGTATATTTCATTAAATAAATGCAGCACTTGTGAGCATAAGAGACATTAGAGACAGTAAAATAGTGAATTATCACTATATACACACACTGTAAAATAAAATATATATTACATACAAGTTATACATTATATATTTTATATTTCATTATACACTAAATAAGATGTAGTTAATAAAGGTGAAATAATATTATTAATCTTGCATTTATTTAACTAATGATAATAATTACCATCATTATTATTATTATACAATTAGAATTATCAACCATTATATGCTTCACTGCATAGACAAGTATCTCAACATCTTTGCATTTGGACTCTTAATGTCTTTAGATGGCCAGTAGAGGTCAGTGTTGCTCCATACCTGCAGGTACTGGGACAGCTGAAACAGTTCCTGAGAATACATACTGGGTGTATTTGCGGACACCTGCATGAAAGAGAGAAAGAAAAACACAGTGAAAAGAGAAATCGTTGCACATCCTCTGTAAAACTCTTTTGAATCCACCGAGCATCTTTCACACGCTGGCCTTGATGCATCTGAACCAGCAGCACAGTTAGTTTTCAGTCTCACTTCATCTGAAAAGGTGAAAATGATAACGTAACCTCATATGGATAATCCCAGTCCAAATCAATAGAGGCTTTATTCCTCATCCGCAGCTCTTAAATTGAATTGCCTCATTCCTAGCAGTTGTAATCACAGTGATCCAAATAATGAAATCGTGACTCTACTTTAGCTACATTTATTGAATCCACATGAGGAGACGCTCCCACAGCAGAGAAGGCGGGAGGAGTGTTTTTATTTTGTCAGCGGTCAGATATAGAAGTGTGGACGTGACATTGACAGATCTGCATTCATGGGGTTTAAGGGGGACACCAGGCCTGTCCTTCCTCTCCGCCTTCATTAAAACAGACGAAACTCTGAAAGCGCTGCTATAATGATTTACACATGCATGTTCATGTCATCATCACAGACGCAAATGATGTCATCACCTCTGACTGAACTCCAAACACACTCCCCTAAACACACTTCACTTTTAAAAACGCTGTAGCAGAGTCACAACTTCTTGTTTTTAGCAACTTCGTGTGTCAGTAACAGCATTTGACTCTAGATGCACCAAAAGCACTGAATGAACAATGCTAGTGTATTCCTGTTTAAACACTAACACGATAAAGCATGAGTGCATGTTTAAAACTTCTAAAGAAAGACACGTCTGTTCTGGGAATGAGTCGCCACACAACCCAATTGTTCCCTGTTAAAGCTCCACAGAGCATCCCACACAGAGGATGTCATGAGAGGATAACTGCATTATCTAACTTCATGTGGACCACCTCCAGGATCGTTCACAGACGCTCCATATAACAGTCTGACGGAGAGCCGCATGCAAACCTCAGATAGAGGCACGTAATGCGAGGTGTTGATTCAAAGCTAGGACTTGGAAATCAATGGCATTCAATAAGACAGCTGCTTTGAGACAACATGGCAAAGATCCATGAGGTTTGGTTTACAAAAAAACAGGAACATAACGAACTGGAAAACATTCATTCATGACCAATGTGTAATTTGGAAAAAAAAACAAGCTCATATATAATGCATGAAAAAGGCAGAGGTGAGTGCTTACCTTATCAAGAGCCAGCGGCAGTGGTGCGGGAACAACACTGGAAGAGAAAGAGAGATCGGGATGATGTATGAGGAAAGTTAGCAGAAAATATTTGCTAGCAGACTCACTCAAGTGATTCAGCTTGGCACTGTTAATCTTTTACAGTACTGCCCTTTTATAACTCCAAACTATTAGCACACCGCATGAGAGATGAGGCTTTGGGATACAGTTTGCATTTCATTTACCTTTTTCCCTAAAAATGATTTTTTTTACCATTTTATATAAATTATAAAAACTTTTTTATTTAATATAAAAACAATTAAATTTGTATATTTTTCAGTTTTCATATTTTCTAAGGGTTAGTTAGTAATTGTGTATATATGTAATTTCTATCAATTTTAATTTTAATTCTATATGAAATAATTGTATTAGTTTTTGTAATAATTCATATCTAAATTCGATTTTATATTATAGTTATATTAATATTATATACTTCATTCAATTAAATTTTTGTTTATTTAAATTTTAATATGTTTTTGTCATTATTTTTTAGATGCATACAGTTGTATATTTTATAATTGTGGTTTTCATTTTTGTTTTATGATTGTCATTATTTATTTTCATTTTATTTTTCATTCTACATTAAATAATTGTATTAGTTTTTGTAAATTTGATTTTATATCATAGTTATATTTATATGATATACTTTATCAAATTAATAAAATTTTAGTTTACTTTAATTCTTTACTATATATTTTTGTCATTATTTTTAGATGCATACAGTTGCATTTTTTTATAATTGTGGTTGTAATTTTTGTTTTATGTTTATCATTATTATTTGTTTTTTTTAAATGTCCATACATGGATTATAAAATTTTATTTTAAAATAGTATTTACTTTTTATGGTGTTTTAGATTTGTATTAATTTCTTTTATAGAAATGTACACATTTGTATATACTGTATGTCACTCCTCTCCAGCTGACAGAGCTGCACTTGAACAGTTTCTAGCACTTAAAGGATTCAAAAGGTCAAAGGTTATACCTGTGGACTTTGAACTCTAGAAAGAAACCAGGCAGATTCAGAATATGAAAGTCTCTCGGTCACTGGGACTTTGTGAACAAAGTCTAACTGAATGGAGTCTGAAGAAATGGAGCAAACAACCCGATAAACCATAAACTGAGGAACTAGAAAAACACGCATAATGATGGCCCTTACTCCAACAAAACATCCTGACCAATCACGACAAAAGACTTTCCAAAACATCAAGCCATAACCTTTGCATAAATATACATTTGAATATAATATTGCAGACTTTATACAGTTTGCTCAATAAGATGCTTTTTGACATTTTATTAATTTCCATGTGGTTCTCAAGCATGTCATTTTTTAACTTCCATGGTATTGCCAGATTTACCATGATTTGGGATTAGGGTGAGAAGGATGAGCCCCTTTTGGAAGAACAGTCCCTTTAAAAATGTGCCCTGCATTAACAAGGAAATTAAAATGCACAAAATAAAATTCAAATGAACTAAAATTATAATAAAATAAAACAAACAAAAAAATTAAAAATATTATTTATTTTAGTAAAATAAAAATAAATAGAATAAAAAAATTAATAAAAAAAGTCTAATTAAATTATAAAACAAGATAAAGTAATATAAAATCAAACAAGAGTGAGAAATAAAAATAAAAACTATTATTAAATAATTAAAATAAATCATAAAACAAAATCTTCATGCCATGAACTGTTCTGGCCTTGGTCAAACAAACACAAATGATAGATTGTAAGTAGGCCTATATTAATAGTTAAATAACCAGCCTCATATTTCTATTAAACGGCTGTTAACCAGATAACTGAATTGTAAAACACAGAGTGAAATGATAAGGCCTCAACACACCCATTTAAAAACATCCTGCTGGATACAATTCACATTTCAAGCATGTTTTCCCACTTTTACTGCGTCATTCCTTTAAAAGCCTGCCGATCCCTCTTTTTGGAGAAGTCTTGTTACCTGAAGCATAGGCAACGCAGAATTTAAAATGCCATATCCCTCAGAAGGCCTTCACTTCAATGGCTTTTTCTTTCAGGAGCCTAGCAGAAGAACATGCTCTCTGTAGCGGCTCGATATCATGGCTGGATCCTCGTCGGTTGTGTCAAATTGAAAAACCGCTCCACACAGTCCGACAGCATCCACGCCTCTAACAGAGGTCAAAGTTCAAGCGCTCGGTATGTGATCGTTTCAGACTCTTCAGAAATAAAACGCTCCAGGGACCTCCGAGCTTTCTAAATTTCATACGCAGTGAAACTCAGGCAGGACAATAGTAGCAGAACCTGATCCTCTGGCCGTCCGCCCCCATGGCATCGGCTCAGTAACTCGTGTAAAGAAACAAAGCCGACGGGTTGGAGAGCATTCCAGCAGACATAGGGGACGTTTATAACGGTGACCCATAAAAATCCTTAGAAATATGGGATATCACATGTAACAATGACCGAGGTTATGTTCGGGACAGCATACTACAAAACTAATATTTGTTTAGTATATTTAGTATGCATACTGTGCATAATATTCAAATTTGTAAGAAATTACATCAAGACATTTTTACTCCACATTGGATTAATTCTAACCACCTATAATGCAAGCACACAAGAGGATTTTGTGAAGGGGCAAGTGAAAGAGAATTTTAAAGAGAAACTAATCTGATCAAATTGTAATAACAAACAATAACTAGGGCAGCCCTGAAAATTTGGCTAGAATGATTCTGATTTTATTACTTTGTGTTAACGGTGACTAATAATGGATAATGTATTGACATATCATGGAGCAATCAACACTGTAAGGACAACACACACAAAGAAACAAACATGAAAAAATATTAATCTTCTATATATATTCAACATCACACAACCAGGAGGGATGTTTTCCCCACTTTAAGCCCGATTGCAAATGTGATATTGATTTTATACAACTTTAGTTAAATAAACAAGTAATATTACACATTATATACACATTATGGGTCGTTTTTGCTCCATTTCACTAACAAAAATAGTTCTCGCATCTCCAAGCAACACACAACAGTCTTTCGTTATTAAATGATTCATTTTTGAAGGAGTCAATGATCCAGTGAGCCATTTATAAAAATGGTTACTTGCTTCATTTATTGAATGAATCAGCCGTTTGAACGAATCAGTTGAATCAATGATTCACTCATTAAGACTTGCCAGCACCTACTGGTGGTTTAATTTCATACAGTATCTGCATTTTCCAACATTTCATATTTGTGTGTCAAAAAAGTAAAACATTAATCTAATAACATTATGCATTTGGACAGATGCAGTTTGCTGATACTGATTTCATATTTGAATAGTAGCATCCATATAGTGTCTTATTATTCTAACTTAATGTACTGATCACATGTAAGAATTTGACATAAATGGAGGCATGTACATTTAATCAGTTCAGGAAAATATCATCCTTCATAAAGTTAAAAAGAGTAACAGCAATCAATATAATGCAAATATCTAAAAAATTCCCCCAGACAAGTAACTTTTTTACTCGGACAAGTGAATGATGGATTTACTTGTCTGAAGGACAAGCTCATGTCAAAGCTTAATGATGTTGAGCCCTGCAGCTAGTGCATATGTGGCTAATAAGTCTGCATGTCTTGTGCAAACACAAGTGAGGCTTATGTTTCAGAATCTGCATCGCAACAAGACATGATCACACAAGCTTCACCTTAAATTAAAGATTTACACCATTTCATTTCAGAAAAGCTACAGTCAAATACATACAGAAACTCAAAGATCTGCAGCTGTTGCTTACTGACTGTTTGGAATTATAAATATGAACATAGTTTGTCTGTTAATATTATGCACTTGTTTTGTTTGTTTGTTCTTTGTTTGTTTGTTTTTACTCAGACACAGGCAGACAAAAAAGCAATATAACCAAAACCAATGCATAGCCGCTCAATATGCATCAACTGTACATGCATGTTGATTTTATCAGACGATGTCGCGATTATACATGAGAGTGACTCCTGGTTAACATGTATTAATGAGTCGTGTTTTGTCAATATTTAGAGTGTGATTTTGATACAATATTCACTCATCATGACAGTATAAGATAAGGCATTCTAAGTCAATCTACTAGAGTAGCCTATTTCTCTCTCAATCAATAGAAAATGTGGTTTACACCCGGTCATGCATGGGAAAAAAATAATGAAAAATACTTTGATATAAATTTTTGGTCATACCGCCCACCACTAGGCTTGATTATTTTAATTTAGGGATTGTAACGAAACACTCAACCCACAATTCGATTAAAGACAAAATTGTAAAATTAAATGTGTCTTTTTATTATTGCTTGGACAAAATGTTGCACGTTACTTTGTGTTATTGAAATATTACACTATAATAACATACTAATATAGCACTTGCATATCATTGCTCTTTTGTTAGTTTGATTGCTTCAATTGTCCTCATTTGTAAGTCACTTTTCTATAAAGTTCTATATGGAGTAAAAAAAAAAAAGCACAAATCTGTAACTAAATCTACTGTTCAAGATTCATACACATTATTTATTGTTAACCCTTACTTTTTAAGTGTTCTTTTTCTGTTCTCATGTCAGATGTGTATGCATGCATTAAAAACAACAACAAATTCCTTGTGTGTTTGTGCACATCTGGCGAATTAAAGCAAATTTTGATTCGGTTCCTGTTTTTTTATTGATCAGTGTCTGCTAAATAACAAAATTTAATGTGAATAAAACTAAACTGACATTTTAAAACAAGGCCCAAATCAAATAAATAACACCAATAAAATAAATCTCTTCATATAAACAAAATAAGGCTTTGTCTGTGCTCTTTCCATTTAAAATTAGTGGCAGGCAACCTCTGCATTTGAATCATTATGCAATAAAAGATGCTGCATACAGTTTTAATCTAAATTAGCTTGTATATTTTAGAGGTGCACGATTATTTATCTGCCGATGATTAATGTGCATCTTGTCAGTGAAGCCGGTTCTCTGATCAGCAGAACTAATATGCATTAAACGGAGGCAAAATGAAAAGAAAAAATACCATCTAAACTTTTCCCCTCAAAAGACATACATTCGTATAAACTCCTGCCCCTAACTGAATCGCGATTGTTTAGCATCAACCGATCTGAATCGTCACATATTTAATTCGATTTTCATCCGGCTCATGGTTAATCGTTACATCCCTAAGACAAGAAATGGATTTCATGTGTCGCGACATTAATAAAGTAGCTATTCACAGCAGTTTAATGTCCCTGGTTTCTGTCATGAGTGTTAATCAAACAATAAAACAGAGAAAAATAACTTTTGTAGCTTTAACGGATTTATTTTATTTTTATTATTTAAACAGTGAAGACTATGCAGTGTTATTTTACATTTAAATATTACATTTCTGTACCTGAATACTGTTAAGACTTACCTGAAAAATATAAAGGAATTTATTCAATATGTATCTTTGTTCTATTATATCTACCTATGCTTGTAATTTGTTTATTTTCTATGCTGATTTACTCAACTCCAATCATTGAATAATTTTTTCCAAATAGAGCTTTACATGTCATCCGGTAACATTTTCATATTGCAATATATTATCGCAGAAAAACAAAATATCGCAAAGTGAGTTTTTTTCCAATATCGTTCAGCCCAAGTGTATAGCCTCCTTTAAAATAATAGGCATAATTCTATTTCTAACTCTTTAATTTGAAGCTCTGAGGATAGCAGCATTTCCCACAAGAGCATTGAGGGGCTTCAGACTCGGTGTCTTGTGAGTGTGTGTTTATGTAAGACAGAGATGAGTCTAGGGGTGCTCCGATCACGATCGGCCGATCGTTAATGCACATCTCGTCAGTAAAGCCGGTTTTCTAATCAGCGGTTAATTCCATCAGGTGCGTGATTTCACATAGAGCAGCTGTTACTACACAGAGCCGTTGTTAACTGAGAAGATGGGCCAATAAACGCTGAAAATTAACGTGATTTGCGCATCTTCTCTATTAACAACGGCTCTGTGTAGTAACAGCTGCTCTATGTGAAATCACGCACCTGATGGAATTAACCGCTGATTAGAAAACCGGCTTTACTGAGGAGATACGCATAACGATCGGCCGATCGTGATCGGAGCACCTCTAGATGAGTCACAGTAACTCTCCTGTTCCAAGCCTGCAGTCACACACTCACACACACACACACACACACACACACGTTTGGAGGTGGTTGTTCCAATATGGCAGTCATGGCTCAATGATAATTCATGAAGACTTGCAGATATCAACAAAGGCCGAAACAAACACTGAACTGGACCAAGAAGCATTTCATTTAAAACAACTGATTAAACCAATAAATGTTACATTTTTATATTATTTCCAATGGCAAAACAAAACACAATCCATTTATATATTCCTAAAAAAAAACTAAGAGGCTTCAAGTGATCTATATTTTTGTGAATGTCAACAACAGCCTATGAAAAAGTTATGAAGAAAAGTTATGAGTTACGAAAAAGTGCTAAGATTGACCACTGGCTCATCAATAAAGATTTAGCATAATAAAGCAGCTTCCACCTCAAGATCACAGTCAAAGAAGACATTACAGAAAAGCATTTGCAGAAATTTAACAAACCACAATGAAACCAATAAAGTATGATTGGCACATTGGAAATACATCACATTTCCTATGAGTAAAGTGGAAACAATGTCCCAGCTCTGCTTGTGGAGCTCTGCTGCAATCTGTGATCAATTACAGTGGGAAAGAAATCGAGTTCAACCAACGGAGGAATCGGGACATCTCCATCTAGTGCTTGACTTTCTCGCCCTCCAGATGGAAAATAAAACAATCAGCAGCCACCCATCCCTCAATGACGATCACATCTCTCTCGTTTGCCGTCCTTCAATAAATCTATCCATTTCAACACGGGGAGCAACGACGCAGATCTATCTGAAAGAGGCTAAACGGACAGCATCATTTGGAAAGAGTGAAGGCATTTTGCTGAGACACTCTGAAAGGAGGGGAGATTTCTTAAGCAGATGTCTTCTGTCGAATAGCTGGAAAGAATTTCAGCCGACTAGTGGGACGTAACGCTTTCAGAGGAACTGTTTCTCAGGCTGCCTTTTTGACCTCAAACAGCGAGTAAAAGCCCTGACCGCAAACACGTACAGCAGTCCCTCGAATGCATCTTCTAATAAACAGAAGACCCTAAACACGCATCTCCACTGGCCTGGCTGGGCTCCAGAGGCAAGAGCTCAACAACTAGACGCGTGTGGCTTCTATAAATACATCCACAAGCTGGATCTGAACATGCGTCTGGGTCGAGAGCTCAGCCAAGGAGCTCCACCGTCCTCAGAGACACAACTGATGTTTGCTGAACAGGCCAAGCGGATGAGAGAATTGGGAGCGGAGCGAACAAAGATCGGACAGTAGGCTTGTGCAACTGCAAATTATTCATATAAAACTATTAAATAATTTCTGCAGGACTAGAAACATCAACTTGTGACACAAATGAATTCATCTGAATAAATGTGGGCTGGGAGAAAAAGTTATTTACATCCCTTTTTACATAGTTTTTTTTTTCTACATTATTAACTTATAAATTCATTTTTGTGTTTGTGCGCACACTGTATTAATAATTTATAAAATTATTTATTTTAATGTTTTTAAAAATGTTTTTAATTAATCATTAAAAAAAAAAATTAAATTTTGAAAAATATATGAATAATTTGTATTAAAGAAATTGTATGTGTGAATTAATAATATATATTTTTTAATCGTATACATTTTATAAATATTCGATATATATATATATATATATATATATATATATATATATATATATACACACACACACACACACACACCATAAATCATTCTTAAACATTGCATCAAATTTCAATATATGATTTAAAAATACATTAATAAAACAACTAACATGAAACATTGCAGTATTGAATATGTAAGTGTATTATATGTATTAAATTATATACATAAATATATGTGTGTGTGTGAATGTATGTACTTATATGTAATATTTTATTACATATTACATATGTGCTTTCATTAATATACTTTTCTAATAAAATATTATACTAAATATAAATACATTTCCAAAATAATAATACAGGCCCAAGGCTTTGTTTGTACGATATATCGATATTTTCTTTATAAGCGATTTAATATGAGGCAATACCGTTTATATCGATATACAGTAGTTTAATACGAGCGCATCTGAAAATGCATCTGAGCTGCTGCTGAGAAAGTGCTTAATCCAATTTGTTCTTAACGTGACAAGCTTCATATTAAGGCCTTTAAAAACTGCTAAGACATAGTTTATAGTTTCGTTTTGCAGTAGTTTTAGTGGTTTTTCACGTGTTCAGACAAAAAGGCTGCATGTGCTACTCTCGCTGTTTAACGTGTTTGAGATGTGCCGTCTTCCTGAATGCATAACTTACATTTCACAGGTATATCCTCCACCTGTAAATGTTATAAAGCAATTTTCCTGTCAGAAGTGCATGAGCCTTCTGTTCAGGGATTGCTCTGCTAAACTCCAGTGAACGAGCACCGCCTCGCACATGCGCCAAACAGACAGAGCTCAATTAAACAGAAGCGCTATAATTATAATCACACAAGTCAGTCTATTTTTATGATAGCACTGACTGTAAAGAGACTTCAATGGAATATTTAAAACAGCCAAACACATTTATTTTCATTTTTAGTTTAGTGAATTTCCCTTCTGCTATAAAAGCCTTGTTTTTGTTTTTAGATTGTAATGTTACAATTTTGGAATGAAATGCACATATTATAAAGGCTTGCATGGTTACATTAACATTCCGTAGTCTTTAACATGTATTGTTTTGTTGGACAACATTGGGCGGTAAGTGAAATAAAGGGATTTAAATACAGATTTTTTTTAATCCAACTGCAAAAAAATACAGAGATATGATTTTTTTGCCCATATCTCCCAGCTCTATACAGGCCATTTAAAAACCGTTTTGAAGGGGGAAGACAGCTGGTCTAACTAACGGACTAGTCAATTATTAAACAAGCAGTCAACAATCCCTAACAGAGAGGGGTTAGAGTAAAGAAACAAGGTTCAGTCATTAATGCATCTAGCCACAGGGTGGATTTAGACACAGTCTGAGACTCAAAGTGTGTGGTCCCTCATCCCTGCCAGTGTTTATGGAGCTCTCTGCCATTTCCTCCTGCTCGTATTTATTCAGCGAGCACTTCCACGTTAGACAAGGAGAGCCATAAAAATCTTTTAAAGCCCCAAAAACAGCAATGATGCCCCCAGAACACACCTCGTTTCCACGCGAGTTGGCGCGAGAGCCATCTGCTTCACGGATGCCTTCCGTTAAATGATTTTTATAGCTGGTGATCCATGCACAGTCAAACATAGCATTCATATGGTGGTAGGAATTCCCCTCCGTCAACAAGCTCATCAATATCCATCTTCATGAATATAATAAACACCAGCCGCGCAGAGCATCAGATTACTAACTACACGACCGTTTGGCTCTGGAGCCAGGACGTCAGTTCAATGGACGCTATGGAGCCTTTTAACTCAATGAAGAGAATGCAGGTGAACGGTCAAGTCGCTGGAATATGCCTAGATGTGAATGTAATAAAAGCTGACTGGATTTGGTGACACTCAAGCGACTAATGCTGTAGAAACGGAGCAGATGGAGGCGGATGAGACCTGCGAGACCCCTACGGTGCCTGTGCTCATCTCTCGTCTCAGACAGTCTGCTGTTCCTGCAGCTTCACCAAAATCCAATCAAAAATCAATAACTGCCCGGGGCACAGTGAATCACACAATGTAATGGAGGCCTTTGGGCCATAAAAAAAAATAAAAACCCATCACTACCATCACATTTGAAAAGAACACTGTGTGTTAAAGCAGTGCAATTTTACATTTATTGATAGATTTTTAAATCAGATTAAATTTTTATATTCGGCCCTTAATTTTTTAAGCCATTTTCACACGTTTTTTTGGTTCTATATTTTTTTTAGACTATATTAAATTTTCTTTTATATATTTCAGTTTCAGTAATTTTAGTACTTTAAGGTAAACTAACTGAAAATTATTTTTGTAATTTATTTTTATTTAAAGCTATAATAACAAAGGGTTAAACACAATTTGAGTATCACACAGCAGCCACAGAAAATAATACAGGCTTATTATTTAGGTAATAAAAACTGAGCTAGGTAAAACAACATTACACAGACATTTATGTGCATTTAAGAGACTGTTTTCTGTAAATTAATATATGTAATTTCATTCTGAATATTCTGAAAAATCAAAAGGCTTTGCCTACATTTAAAAAACAACAGTGCATCATTGTAACATGTGGGGAGGTAATAAGTGTAAATATGTGCATTTGCTAAATAACTGAGAAAATAATAAAAAAAATTAAGAAAATGATACAACCACGAAACAAAAACCAGCATAAAAGCCAAGATCTGCTCCTCCACTAATTTCCGTCATACAACATTTGGCCACTAACTGTCAAACTAACAGCCCACATCTCATTTCCTCTGAACAAGCACAGGCAAATGTTGTTCTGGTCAAGTGAATCAGTGGAATCAGCAGCTGTACGCCTCAGCTCTCAGAGATTTTATCACATTATGTGCATGTTTTATAAGTGATCGAGCTTGTAATACCTTAAAGAATATCTCACCAGGTTGAGCAAAGCCTTAATAGAAGCTTTTTCTGAGATTAAACCATGAAAAATATGAATAATCTTTAAACAGGACTTACTCTGATCGGCGCCGAGCTTCCATGCCATCTGGTAAGAAGAGCTTGATGCTCGACACTATACAGCCATGAGTGACTAAACAACAAGAGAAACATCAAATACGGATGTATGACAAACAGTGGTTACACAAAATAGCATTATTTCATTACAAGAAGAATTTCAACAAAGCTACAGCTTATCTCAAGCAAAAACAGCTCATTAAAATGAACTAATATGATCAAAATCATCCAGAGACTGATATGAATTCTTGACGTTTGAATGAGACTTGTGCCAAAACAACAGAAAAACTCAAATGAACACTACTCAAACGTGACAGTTTCCAAAGACAACTGGAACCTAATTTCAATACCTCACCAGTTAAAATACTGGTTTTCATCTTCATGTGTTATTTAGTTCTGTAATGTTTGCTTGCATTCGTTTTAAAGGGTAAGTTACTTTGCATCTGTATCTGATTGTGCAAGCGTCCCATTGCATGTATTTGAGTTACGACACACCAGAGCAGCAACCAGACAGAGTTCTTGGGTTTCTAAAGCAGTCTCTGCATTACAGCATCATCAAAAAGTGTAGTATATAACGGCTGCATGTGTGTGACCCTGATTCCTGAACCATAACACACACACACACACAAAGCAAACATGCAATAGTGTCATATATTACAATAACAAAAAAAACAGGGTTCCACATTAAAAGTCATCAGCACTAAAAATATTAACAAATGGTTTAATTCGATCTACAAGCATGGCATTAAGCAAGTGACACTATTTTATATATATATATATATATATATATATATATATATATATATACATATTTATTTATAAACAATTATTATAATATATTTAATATTTCATATGTTTATATATTTAATATATATTAAATATAATATTTAAATTTTTAAATAATTTAATTAATTAAAAACAGTATATTTATATAAAATATTCAATATATTTTGTATTTGTTATATTTATCGAGAAGTAAAATATACTATATTTAATACATACTATATGTCTAAAATATATTGTAGCATTTAACAATATATTAAATGAATATCTATATATTTTTAGTGTATAAAATCCACACAAAAAATTCTAACTCGATAAAAATTTTGATTTAATAATACATATGTAAATATTAAATGTGCAACATAAAAAAAACGAAAAAATTAATAAATAATAATTATACAGTCGTTTTATATCCAGACAGATCATGTTTCATTATTGCAGGCAACACTGACAGGCTTTCCTCACCTTTCCGGGTGTTCTCCGTCACATCCACCCCAAACTGAATGATGTCACCGGAGAGCACCTCACAGGGAGGGCTCTCCTCCGACCCCCGGCTCAGACGCTGGCTGTTGATGAAGGTGCCATTGCTGCTTTTGGTGTCCTGAAGATAGAACTGAGAAGAGAGCGGAGACGGAAAGATTACCGACGCGTCAAATACAGCACTACACTGAAGAGTGCAGAACAAATGTCACAGATGAAAGACAGCGATTGTTAAAAGGAGGAAGCACTCAAGATAAACTTGCATCGACAAAGAGGAGAAACAATAAGACTATAGTTTATAGAGGTCGGCAGTTTCATTGTTACAAAACAGGTTATAACACATTTTAAATGCAGTAGAGGAACATAAAACCTATAATTTTACTAGATTGGCAACTAGACACCTCAGTTTTGTTATTGTTTACTACAGCTATTAAAAATAGTTTTAAAGAGGCAGTAGTAAAACATAAAAGCCTGGTAAAACTGACTTATTTCAGTTTTGTTCTTTTTATTAAATTAAAATGAAGCCAATATAAAAATAAAATACAAATAGACGAAAAAAAAAAAAAAAAAAAAGTTTGTTTAGGCAACTTCAAAAATGTTGCCTATACAGATATTAATATAAACAATTGCTCATTCAAAATATTACTAAGAATACATAAAATTAGAAATATTGTCTTTAACTGAAAAGTTCAAGTGCTAAAATTTAACTTAAATTAAATAAAATTTAAATTAATGCTTTAAAGTATTAAAAAAAATGTTTTAATTATAGTACGAACAAAGTAAAATTACTAAAACTTACAAAAAATATATACAAAATATTAATAAATACTATAATGGTAAATAAATAATGCTAAAATAAAACCAGCACCCATCTGACAAATGAATTAGCTTTCTATTGTGATCAAACATCACTAATTCAATGTTATCTTGAACCGAAAGGCAATCGAAAGCAACCTCTACTCATACAAGTTACTGGTGAAGATAACCAATACTGTCCTTAAGTGTCTCAACATCCCTGATCAGTCTGAGCTATGCACCTAATAACACACAGCCATCAAGGCCGCCAGAGAACTGGCTTTGGAGCTGTCATGAATTGTAATTGTTTCATGTACTCAGTTGAACTCCCTTCATTCAGAATGAATGCTGCTGAATTTCCTTCTCTCGGCTGGATGAATAGATACACTGTCAAACACGACTACATTATTTCCGCCAACATCCCACATCATGCGTCACGTGTGGGCATCGCTGCTAACAGGTTCATCAGGTTAAGTCACATGATGAATGCGGTTTCCTTCAATGCAACTGAATCAAGGTTATGACTTCATTAGACCCACAAACCTGACATTTTAATTTACACTGTGCATCTGATTGGCCATATGATCAAGCAGGAGTGGAGCGCTATCACATCCCCCATCATAGCAGGAGTGAAATGTGATATCTGGGTTTGTCTTACGTGTATTTTGGCATGAAGACTGCATGACATTTGTGATGCATTAGCAACCAGCTCATTTGGAGAAAACAGATTAGCTCAAATGCATAAAGAATAAGGCTGGTTTAATTCAGAAATACATCTTTATCAAAGCCAAGCAAGAGGAGCGTAACGCATGCAGAAGCAGAACTGCGTCTGATTCACAGTTTGATATAGCTGGATGCTACAAACAGTCCTTCTACTTTTCTAAGTGACTTAGAAAAAAAACACAGAACTAGTAAGTGTACAAGCAAATGAGAACGAATGGAGAAGCACAAATGACATAGCATATTCCCTCCTATTTCCTCTTGCTAACGGCTGTGTGGACTGTATTCTGAGGTTACTGTGGTCGCAGATCTCTTTACGTTTTACATTTGTTACATGTTATAAAAGTCCGTAATGTTAATGTCACTTATGCATAAGCAGGAACTGAGTAAAAATTCGATTATTGAAACTCGATAGGTAGCACTACATGACTGCAACAAAACTATTAACATTTATACTTCAATCAGATATTAACAAACAATATCTACTGATATGTTAAGAATTATTTAATAAGCATTAAAATACAGGCACCATTTAAAGAAATAGGTATGAATAAGACATGCACTCCTGCAGGTATTCACAAACGTTTTTGATAGCGAAACCCCTTTGGCATTAAATATTTACATCGAGATTTAAGTCAATAATTTTAAAACATTTTCACATGTTCAGGCTTCTCTGATGTTGGTTAACAGTCACATGCAAGAAAACAAAAGTATGCAATTTTACAGTCATTTGAATTGCCTTTTTTAATATTTAAAAAAAACAGTTTTCAAAATTTATTATTTTGAAAACGTAGTTTATTTATTTACATATTAGTGGTGCATTATTTGTTTAAAAAGTGTACTTTATCATATATTATGGTTTCAACTGCAATGTAATAAACATTTAGGCAAAAAGGCCACAATATTATCATCGTTAATAACAATATATTATTATTTTTACTCCATAAAAATATTAAACAATTCAAAAATAACTGTACTTTTATAAGAAATTTGTATTTTATAATTTAATTTTTACACCACTTTAAAACTATACTGTCAGACAAACTTCAATCTACATTATAACAGTTCTCATTTTTTTCTCTCAGCCTTACTTGGTAGTGTGAAATGTGATTCCTAAACTATAATTATAAAGTCAAATGGTAGCAGTTTAGGGAGGAACTTCAGCATGCCTTCATTTATAAACAGCTGGCATGTTAAATATTGATTAAATATGCTGGGACACGGCACTAATGCACCTGCGTGTGACACAGCGACTGTCAAGTGGCTCCTACACAGGGAGTACAATACGAGAGAGCGAGAAAGAGAGAGGGATGATTTTTCTGTCAGCGATTCGCCCCCACATCCCATCGTCGAAGCACACACTGCCACCAGCCTTCAACACAAATCTGACTTGAAGTTATTCTGCAGCACGTCTCAAACTGGTGCCAGTATTCCTGAGATCAGCGTGAAGGTCATCATTCATCCTATATGAAATCTTTTTATATTCTACCTAACTGAGTCCATGTGCAGACTGGAACTATTTTGAGTGCGGGTTTTATATAAGCTGTACAGAAAGGCAGTATTACCCTGTGCAAACAAGAGCAGAGCAGAATTGTGCAATTAACACTTCCAACACTGATAATTAATAGGAATCATGGGAAGGAAGGAGGTGGAATATCAACTTCAGTTCTGCTGGTAGAATGGTTTAAGCAAGACATTTCTACTCTAGTTGGAAGATGTCAAATACAAGACATCTCATACGAATGCTCCTTTATTAAAATTAAATAAGAATGCAATTTTAACAAATTCAATTAAAATGTCTTAATGTTTCCAAAAAGTAGCCTTCCACTTTTTAAAGTTTTCACTCAAGTCAATAGGTTTGATATTCTCCAAACACTGCAATCATGAGCTATATTCATATCCACATTTCAACATAAAGTAGAGCAAATAGACAATTATACAATACAAATTGTTTTAAATAGTTATCCATGTCTGTATTTTTCTCTCTCCATGAACTAAAATTAAAATCATAAACTCATTACTTCAAAATAAACATTAACTGCAGTTAAATATTAAAATAAAACTCAAACTAGTATTATGTTAGTTACAAAGGCATTTTAAAACAAACAAAAAAACGAACTACATTAAAACTAATAGACAGAAAAACTGACAAATAAAGACAATTAAAATAAACAAACAATTAAGACAAAAACAGGAAATATAAAAATTTAAATGAAACTAAAAATCTGAAATAACTGGTGCACGTTCATTTTCATTACAAGGAGATTCGGTGAACTCCATTACTTCATTTCTTTTTGGTCATAACAGTACAAAAGCTAACATCATACTGTCTGTGTTGGCTTCCCTTAATCATATCAGCCAAATGTCCCATGATTTATTTCATGCGAACAGCTCTGAAAGCCAATGCTGAGATCTTGAAGGAATGCAGAGTTTACGCTTCAAAAGCAAGTCTAAACCTAAATCACTCCTACCTGAAGAGCCCCATCCTAGGAAGGGAAACAAACGGCCTGGCTGAGGAAATGATCATCGATCGGTGCAGGCTGTGTAAAGCAGTTCAGCTACAGCAAAGACACTAACCCGTTAAGCTTGGTTACTAATCAGTCAGGCAATAAAGCACCCTTAACCTCAATCCTCAAGAACCAGGCAAATCAATACGAAACTGGAAAGCTTAAATCTTCTCATTCATGCTGGAAATGTGATGCATGTAAACAAACTCCTTGCAAGTACAATTTTAGCAAACCTGAATTAATTACTGCAGCAAAAACAAATATAAAAGCCTCCAATATATTTACTCAGTCAAAATACACTCATACTTCAATAAACAACCTATTATAATACAGAGGCCAGTAATCAATATCAACTTCTGAAGTTCTGGCCAATGTTTGCGTTTCCTAAAGCCTGGAGTCTGTCGTTCTCAAATACTATGAATCTTCTAAGAACTTAATAAAAACCAAGGCCAAAAAGTTTATTCCAATAAAGTCTTCAATCACTAGCTTTTCAAAACACCAGAGCTAAGGCAAAGACCTGGAGAGTAGAGAATTATAGGAAATAAAATAAATCACACCAAATTTGCCAAATCAAAAGTATGAACTAGATTAGTACAAAAAGCTCCAGCAGAGGTGAGATGAAGAAAAAAGGGAATGAGAAATAGTAAATACTTTGTTGATGGTTGTGAATTAGTTAAGTACAGCAGTTTCTTGAAAGATGTCATGGTCTCAGCAGATTAGATGATGGGGGTTTGCAGCTGATTTCACGAGGGAAGAGCGAAGCGAGTAAAGGTTTCAGTAATTGCCCTTCTGCCTAATTGTGAAGGAATGACCATGCAGCTTCATCTACAAACATCAAGCATATTTCATGCTTCAGTTATTTGAGGTTAGAGATATAATGAGGAGCTGCTAGCATCACAGAACAGTCAGGAAAATATCAAACAAGTGCTAGCCATGGACTCATTCAATGTTTTCAATGAAAGCTCATGTTAATCGTGATGTGCAGTGAGAAGGGTTTGATCCTCATTGCAGATATATGCTCTGGAAATAGCTCAAGTTTAAAAAGGGGATTGATTTAAAAGCTACAAATAAGGAGACCACTGAGAGAGTGTTTACAGTTACTTAGAAACCAAATGAAGAATGAAATGATTTTAGTAGCTTGGAAGAAAACATGAGGACCTGTAAAATAAATGTAGTGTAGTATCTTAAAACATGGCTTGATACGTGTTTGAAATATAAAACGTAGTAAGAGCGTCCTATCTGCTTTCCACTGAATTAACAGGGTGGATAAAATGGACTCAGTTTCATGAGTATAGCACTGTAGACGTATGTCAGAGCTTTGTGTGGTGTTGAAAACTTCACATTTAAGAGATTATGACGGCATGGATTTACATAGATAACATATGATCCAATTAAGACGTCTCGGTTAATATTATTAATTGCACTGACAAGATCTCATTAGATAACAGCACTTGCACAAGAGTCTTTCTCCAGATAGAGTCCTACGGTTTGTTACCGGTTGTCTGCAGCATTGTATGCGTCTACAAATATTAAACAATTGCAAATGAGATTTGATATTTCTATGAAAGCGGTATGAATTATTAGAAAGCATTGCCAAATCAGGACGCTAGCTCATGTATGAACTCCAAGACATGGATTACAATAATATCAGTATTTTCTGCCGATAAGGAGAGAGACAGAGTGTTGTACAGCTGTTTGAGATCTAGGGTGTGGGTCGCCCCGCGGGGCACTGGGCTCCAGTAGCTAAAGTCAGCTGCTTGCCAGTTGTCCCTGTCTTGATGCTGCCTATAATAACAACAGACTGAAAATAACAGGGCGCAAATGGCATCATACTATTTTAAGACTCGACAACAGAGTGCACACTTAATTTGCAATGGCCAGCAGCTAAAAATGCTAAAAACAGATGATCAGATGCCCCACAGACACATAAAGAGAAATCATTTAATGAGAGATGTAAGAGACTTGAGAAACTGCAGAACAATAAATATCAGATGCACTAAACGGAAAAGCAGCAAAAAGCAAAATGTATTTAATATGACATTTTACATAACTAGGACCAATAAAATGTAATGTGACTTCCATGTGCATCTCGTCAGTAAAGCCGCTCTTGTGTAGTAGTGTAGTAGTGAAGTGCTTTCAGATCAGTCTTGCCAAGTTCCCCGTTTTCTGCAGAATTGGGCTACTGTTGTTTTGCATATTCGTGGATTGAAATGTCCCCAATAAAGCAATATTCAGAAATTTTACTGGATGACCCCACTGGGAAAAAAAAGTGTATTTTGGCTAGAAGTGATGGTTTAAAAATGCGCCTGGTTTCACAGCCTAGTCCCAGACTAACTTGCATTTCCGAGCTGTCTTAACTGAAAGCAACTTGATATCTGAAGATTATGTCAGTGCCATTAATTTGCATCAAGATGCAGATGAGTAAGGTTTTTTAAGGCACATTTTAAAAGCTACTTAACCCTTTAACGCGCTTTAGCTGGGGTGAAGCTAGATTGGAAACACAGCGCTTTTCATATTCAAGTTTGTAAAATACATGCTGATGTCTACTGACACGGCAATAATGATCCTTACAAATATAATCTGACTTCATTAATATCATAAACGGATTGTGTAGGTAACTATAAAGTTTACTCTGCTCTTCTCCCAGTTTACTGGAGACCTACTTTATTTAACGTTTTTCAGGGAGGAGAGGATCCCACAGCTCAGATTCAGCATTATCTAACATTGCGGCGCCCATCACCCGGTATAGATTATTAACACGGTCGATATAAAAGTCTTTATAGATTTACTTGCACATATTTCAGAATCGGAATATCAGATTATACCTAATATAATGAGCATGTCTGTGAATATTTTTAATAAAACAGGAAAAACTAAATATGAGCGATCCATGTGTCATACAGATCTATTGTGAATGCGTTGCGTCACATGACAAGAATGACATGTGTGAAAGGGTTAAATGTCCTAATTTAACTAAGGCGTAATCCTGGCCTAATCTAAGCCTTGTCTATGAAACCAGGCCTGTTTTTTTTCTTTCATGCAGCTTTTCACTTCACAAGATGTTAAATGATGAACTGAAGTCATGTGGATTATTGTGATGTTTTAATCAGCTGTTTGGACTCTCATTCTGACGGCACCCATTCAGTGCAGAGGATCCATTGGGTAGAATGTGACGGAATGCTACATTTCTTCAAATATGATGAAGAAACAAACTCATCTACTACTTGGATGACCTTAGGGTGAGTGAATTGTCAGCATATCTTCATTTTCGGGTGAAACGATTCCTTCAGGTAAATGTCCGATGTTCAAGTCAACTCAAAGAAAGACACAAACAACTCTTATTTCTACTTAAGAGTGTATCCGAAGTATAGGGCAACACTAGAGCTTACAAACTTACAAATTTAATGCAACAATACAAGTAGATCAAAGCAAACCTGTGCATTCACCAACTCAAATCCTGAAGGAAAACATAATGAGAAGTGAACCCCATTAATTAAAAACTGGTTTAACTAGAGCACAGATGACAGCCCAGAGCCTGGCAGGACAGTGCATCTTGGCTTCATTCTCATGGGTGTCATTTTGCCAAACCCATTAGAAGAAATAACAGTCTCCAGTCTGAGAGCAGTCATCTAGACACTCTATTAGCAGCCTTGAGGCTTTGATTGATGTCTATAAATGCAGGCGACATTCTCAGGCATTTAGTAGCAATCGTCCCCCTTTCAGCAATGCCGCATTTGTAGTACACAGCATCACAAAGCCTGTGGACAGGTGGTGATATTGGCACCATTGCACATTATGGCAACTATTGGCTGGCCCAGTTTAGGTAGCTTCATCTTGGCACCTCTTTCCGACAGAAACCGTGCCAATAGGAGCAAACTCTCTTCAGGTCATTACTGCACTGTCCTACGTGGACAATCAATCCCCGTGAGGGAAATAGACGGTTATTAGATTTTCAATCTTAAGCAACAGCTGATAAAAACTAAGCAATTTAGACTAAGTAGGAAAAGTAAAAGTTTAACTAAAAGTTAACATTTGCTGTAGACTAAAATCAAGTTTAAGAGGAGTTTGTTTCTTCATCAGATTTGGGGACATCAGTTAACGGCTTGTGAAGTGAAAAGCTGCGTTTGAAAGAAATCAATCCATCATTTTAAAGTTTCTAACTTCAAACCAGTCTTCAGAATCAGGAGAGAATTATTCACAAATCAATCACTGTTTACAAGGCAAAATTGGATTATGGACTATTTTGGCCAAAAGCAATGGCTTGAAGTTAAAATCTCTCTAGAGATTTGCGTTACTCTAAATCTGACGGCACCTATTCACTGCACAGGATCTATTGGTAAGCAAGTGATGACATGCTACATTTCTCCAATTTTTTTCTGATAAAGAAACAAAGTCGTCTACATCTTGAACAGCCAGAGAGTTGGACATGTTCAGCAAATTTATATTTTTTCCTATAATGCAATGGAGAAAAACATGTTCTGCAGAAGTATTTAAAATGTACCAGTAAATATTAGTTAATAATCAACTACTTCTGAAATACTGATGATGAAATGACATTCTTTTATAATAGAATATAATGCAAAGTTTTGAGATTGACAAGTGCATTTAAGTGCAGGAATGTATTCATTACATGACAGTTCACTAAGTGTAGAAACTGCAATTTAACTTGATAACCATAACAAGACCGCATCTCAGTGAACCAAGAAACATTGATTCCAACAGTCTATGATTGGTGTAAGCTAAAATGCATTATCAAAAATCAAACGAGATGAAGTCTACATTATCAAACACATTAACACATAGTTAAATAATTTATAAAACAATCCAGGGACATATTTTCAGTAAAAACAACTATATTTTAATATATACAAAGACTGTGATATAAAATAACTGACATCATGTTATGAGAATTTCTTCATTTCTTCTCTAGGTTTAAGTAAGGTTTGAGGTTACAAAATATTTACAACATCATTCTTATTGGTATTTAGCACATCAAGGTCTGTAAAATAATCATTCTTCTTTAATTTTCCAGATTAAAGTTTTCTTTGAGTTGTTTCTGAAGGGTTAA
The DNA here is from genome assembly GCF_023724105.1 of Carassius gibelio. Classification (NCBI taxonomy): domain Eukaryota; kingdom Metazoa; phylum Chordata; class Actinopteri; order Cypriniformes; family Cyprinidae; genus Carassius; species Carassius gibelio. Next base: position 23,193,337 of record NC_068406.1, read on the forward strand.
TCACCTCACCTGGTTTTGTAGCGTGCAGCACTCCCTTAATTCAAACACCACACCTTAATCTACATGACTGCAGTTAGCAACCATAGCCGCAATTATTTCACAACAGCTGAGAAATTATCGCCCAGAGTGATGATGGCAAAACTTCACTGCATCAAATACTTCCTCTTTACAGGCAAAACACACCTACACGCCACCTCTTTACACATGCTAACTGTACTAACAACAAATAGAGAAATCCTTATGTTAGACAGAGCCACACAAAACCACTCTCAAAACATCCCAAAGAAAACCACTGAAAACCATAAGCTTCCCTGAGGGAGAAAACAAGTTATGACTCAATACATTCTGTGCACTTGCACTGTCAAAATGTGTCATCTGAAAGTAGAAATCACTAGCATTAAACCAAAACTCACACTAAAAGCATGTTCGTGGATAATATAGGTGTGAGTGGAATATGTTCTGCTGCTTTCAACAGGATTATTTTACACTTTCATTCACACACGATGCTGTGAAATGAGAGCCACACCTGACATCTAAAACCTCGACATCCAATTTCACAAGCCAGACCAGAATTAAGAGCAGTCATTTTCAGCATCAACACATGGAGCAAAGAAATGCCACAGCAATGTTTTACTTCGATTTACCACAGCAGTGTTATGTGAGAACAATTCATCTGTTGCTGTCAATAAGCTCTGTCGCCTTTCACGAGAGATTGGTGAAATGGCAAACAAGCACATTTTATCTGTCCAATGTCACATAAACATCACTCTGTAGATCAGAGATGCCCAAGTCCTTTGACCTTTGATTTGGCACGCCATACCATAATGACAGGGGACTGGTGGACAAGCCATTAATATTAATTAGATTGTTTTATATTAACATATATTTTTCTTTTCTTTTTGCATTGAAATGTGTGCTATATGTATTAATTTTGTTTACAAATACATTACAATGTAATACTATAAGCTCATTTTAGCATATATATATATACACACACACACAGCGGCCCAAAATATCTGGACACACAAGCCACACTTGGGTCTGGTGCATGAATCTCATTGAATTAAAGTTTTAAACCATGCATCATTTATTTACATGAAATATAGTACAAGCATGTTTTATGTCAGTAGGTCTCAACCAAGGGACTCATGTATAAAACTGACAACATGCATTTTTCAAATACAATGCAACAAATACAATTTTCTTAAGGACTATGATCTTACCTTTCTTACTGACTATGGAGTCCTTTGTTTATCTGTTTGTCATTTTACATAAAAAAAATACTAATTTAAAAAGAAAGATGATTTCGAGCCAATGAGCAAAAACGGCTGGGAAAAAGTGAAATTAGTTCCAAAAACTAAAAATTGGCTTTGCATAATATAATTTTGCTAATGCAATGGCATTCAAGCATTAATTGTGAAGTAACACGTTACAATAAGGTTTCCCCATTAATTTTGAACTAACAACAATTAAAAAAAGAGCGGTAATACTTTTGCCTCTTTCAGTTAATTTCAACATTACCTAACATATTACAAAAATAGACCGTTTTATCTGTTATGGACTAACAATGAACAGCTGTATTTTTATAAATGTTAACAAAGATGAATAAAGAGCGTTACAAATGTACTCCTCAATGATAGTGAATATTAATGGAACTTTATTGTAAGTGTTACCAACTGGGGCTTTTAGTGTCTAAATACTTCTGGGTGGGGACCACTGAATGTAAGCCTATTGTAGACAGAAAATCCTAATGAATCAAGACAGCTCGAGGAGCATTTTTCATCTGCATGTCAAACAAGCAGCTGACTTAAAAGCCAAACTGACCTGTTCTGCCTGCAAAGAGCTACAACACCCGACTTACCTTCCCCGTCTTGTGGTCAAACCACACCAGAGCGTGGTTCCTGGACAACACCTTGCAGTCGAAGGTGGCATTGTTCTGGGCAGGGCGGCACCGGGCCACGGAGCGCCCGATCTTGACCGGCTCATCCAGGTAGACATGACGTTCCTGAAACGGGTGTGAATTCGGGCGACAGGTGAACACGGCCAGCGCTGAAGGCATTGAGGATGGCTTGGGAGTGCTACTCCAACCAGAGACGAAAGACAGGGCTTCTTGATCCAGACTGGCCACTTTCTTGCTCCAATTCTCCAATCTTTTTAATTAATTATCTTTTTAATGAAAAACTCTAGACAAGGCTCTCCTGCTGACTACATAACGTCAAAATGATTGTAGTTAGACACTATGTAGATGACTTCTTCATGCCCCCTTGCGAGACCCCCATGATGCCAACCCAGCTGCCCAATTCCATACAAAAATTGTTTATTTTTATTTGACAGTCCACAACTTGAGCAGCTACACCTCGTTCCCAACACAATTCATCTTCATCCCCCTTCACAACCATAGGCCTGACCAAAACACAAGCCAATAAATCTAATATACTAGTAGTTAATCTGTTGGACTAACTAATCTATACTTCCCCCCAAAAAAATAAGACGTTAGGCATGCGTTTCTGTCAATGACTTCTATATACAAAACGCACTAATGCAAATGTTAAACCATAACTAGGATTATTAACGTGAGTGGGTTTGGTATGCAAGTATGCAGGACAGATCATCAACCCACCACTCCCTAAGACTGATCAGCCTTTTACTATGAAAACAAAAGAGCAAAGACCTAATCAACCCGACATTTACAAGCTTTAAACTGTCACAATTCATGTAAGCTTTATAAACCGCCCCCGCGGAGGGCGCTTTCTAGCGTACCAGAGCGAGAGCTGGCTAACTTCATATTAGCGCGTTAGCTTCGCTGAGGTAACTAACGGTGGCCTTTATCTTCTATTTATCAAGCCTCTCGGACTGAAAGATACTTTAGAAATAATTCCGGGTGAATTTATCCAGGAGGAAGAAGTTATTCTTTCGTCTGTGCAACTTTCGTGCGCAGAGAATTCGCGCAAATCCAGTATTAGCTCGGGAGCTCGATACCTAGCTTAGCTCGCTGAGGGACGCGATTCATTTCCCCAGAAAAGAAACTCGCAAACGAATAAAGTCCGTCACACGGTCCTGGTCTAATCCGTGCAGGTCTCCGCTCCCGCGGACACTGAAAACGGGAGGAAAATCGTTGTGTGCGAGAGGATAATTGGAAGTAAGTCGCCCTCCTGAAGAGATACACACATACACACGAACACACACACCGGCCACAAACCGCCGCGGGGCTCGCGCACCACTGAGAAAGGGGCGGGGACTCCGTCGTGACGCGCTAATGAGGGCGTGGCCAATGTGTGGACAATTTTATTTTTACTTTTTTTAGTAAGTAAGACAAAAAATAAATATTCAAATAAATACATATGAAATTAAACTTTTACGTTTTCACTTCACTTTAAATAATCGAATAAATGACTTGGTAAAACGAACACAATTAATTTGTATTTAAATTCAGTCCTGTATTCATTTTTGTAGTACTTTTTTCACTTTATTTAAATGTATTTATAAAAAAAATAGGTTACACTTTATTTGAAGGTGTCCTTGTAACAGTGTAATTATACATAAGTACTGAATAATATTAATTAACTACATGTAGATTTGGGCTAGGATTAGGGTTTGGTTTAGGGTTACATGCACATAATTATGCATAATTTATTGTTATTTAAAATACTTAATGCATGCAATGTGTAACAAGAACAACTTCAAATAAAGTGTTACAAATTTTTTTTTACATTTTATTATGTTTAATCTGCTTTGTTGTGTCTTTACTTGTCATTGATTTATTTGTTTCTATGTTTGTTTGTTTAAACTTTTTTATTATTCTCACATTTGTATCTACATATTATGATCTTATAATGATCCCAGCCTTTATGAATATATGGTAATTTCTAAACCATATTCATGAGGTGCTGGCTGGATTGCCTTTTAAAATCAGCACTGATCTGAAGGAGTTCCTTCACTATCTGGTCCAATTTATTCATTTAAAAAGTCCATTGAGCACCTAAAGATTACAAACATGAAGAGTTTACTTAATATTCATTGACCAAACAGCTCACTTAGCAAACTGAGAAAACACAAAACAAATGCATATTGGCAAAATCAAAGCCTTTGGAAGGTACTTCTAGGCTCCCGGTAAACATACAAGATATTTATGGAGTTAAAAATAATCCCTGGAAAGTATTTTTGTTTCAATGAAATGAAATTAAATGAAATTAAAGAAATGAGGAGAGGGTTTCAAAGCTAACTCCACCCCCTGTCCCTCTGTTTGGACTTGGAGACTGTGGACTAAATTACACTGAACATCTGTCATACCAAATGGAGTGTGTTGATTTGACTCTAATGTCTTGCTCAAGCTAATCCAATTGCTTTGTCTTGGTTCTTAATATGACGCATAAGAAGTAAGCATAAGAAGTAATTAAGTGATCACTGTTGGAACATATATATGCAAACAATGGTGTGGTTCAGTGGCAGCTAAACGTTCAGTGCTAGGCCACTATGAACTCCATTCCGCTCTGTTCATTTGATTGAAAATAGACAACAGATCCTACTATGTTATTATTTTTAACAAGTGTGCCACAGAAATTTACAACTACAATAGTCCTGAGATAAAACAAAACCACATTTGACCTAAGAATTTTAATATCAGATTAAATAAATGACATTAAACTTAATCATGCAAAGATGAATTTGAAAAGCATTATAAGTTTTTCTCATTCTATACTATAGTCATAATTTATGTTTATTGGCCAAATTACACTAAACAATTAGCCTTGGGGGTTGCTATATATATATGGCATTTTTGTAATAAAATATATAATTGCATAGTGTAGCAGCCTATTGTTCTTTACATTACAAAATGTCATTCTGAAAAAAAAAGCATCAAATACATACATTTCTACCATCCGAACCATAGACATAGACTTTATAAAAACCATAGACAGTAAAAGATAAAAAACGAACTCATCAACCTAGTAATGAGACACCGTTTTTGCGTGCGCGCTCCCGTGAAAATCTTGACTTCGCTTTTGACGCAAGCACGCTGTTGACGCAAGCCCGCCCCTTTCTCCCTGGACGCGTTTGTACAGCTCAAGTTCCTCCAGCTTTCACCAATAAACCGAGTCCGATCACCCCTGGACCGAACGGAGGGTATCGCCATGGCCTTTCAGGGCTCTGAAGTACTGGAAGAACAGCTCGAGGAGCCGGAAGATACTCTGAGAGTGTCTCCGGCGGAGGAGATGCCCGTCGATGGGCCTCCAGCGCTAGAGGAGCCGCTACTGCTGCCGTGGGACCGCTTCTCCTCCTGGCTGCACTGTATCTGTGTGGTCGGCTTCGATCTGGAGCTCGGTCAAGCTGTGGAGGTAACGTTACAGCAGATTGTCATATTAGTACAAATATAGATTGAAGTGTCTGTTTAGTTTTCATCTGTGAGTTGGACTGCTAGCTAGGTGGCTAACTGTGTGGAAGTCAACGGAAACCTGCTAGCATCAGTGGCTAACAAAAGTAGTTGAGTCATCAAAAATAATATATATTATTATATGTACGTATATATAAATATGTATGTGTATATATATATGTATATGTATATTTATACACACACAAATCCGGCTAGATGGGAACTCATATGTCCTAGTTATTTTATTGCATTTTTTTTTTGTATGATTTTGCTTATTTTTATTTTATTGTTACCGTGTCTGATCCTTTGTGTTGTGATCAATATGTCTGAAAGCTTTCAGTAGCTATTAAATATTTGTGCATAAAAATATTTTCATTTATGGCTTTGATTGTGGAATGCAAAAAAAAAAGTGCATCTTTTGTTTTTGTTTTTCGCTTCAGGTGATTTACCCGCACCACTCCAAACTCACTGAAAAAGAGGTAACTGTTGTTTTACATTATCCTGCTAGTTTCAACCATAGATTGAGCTGGTCAGTTTTAAGGTACTTAGTGGTTTTTTGTTTTTCTCATTTCAGAAAACAAGTATATGCTATCTGTCATTCCCCGACTCCAATTCAGGTAAACTGCATTTCCTCATTACAGATGTTTTTAAGGTTCTTCCAATATCTGTTGTAAATAATAAACAGTTGAATGCACAGCCACAGATGTTTATCGGCTGCAGATTTAAACATACATAGCCTAAACTTTTACCATTTTTGACTCTTAAAGGTATAGTCTTAGATCATACGGTAAGCTGAAAGCTAACGGAGAGTAAGTTTATTCGGTGACCATGTCAGAAGCATTTTTCAGATTGATTATGTTTAATGTGTTTATGAAGCCTGATGTAAAATGTGATCACTTTTTATATTGAACATGAGTATTATTAGTGCTCAAAATGTCTGTGTTGTGATTAAGCAGCACAGTCGTAGTGTATTTTCCTGCAGTTAAGGTTTGATTAAGAGCATTGTAATTCATCTGAATGAGTGCTATGACCCGTTAATTTGTGTGGAATGAGAGTTTGACATCTCCCTCCAGCAGCAACCCCACATGCACATTCAGAAAGAAATGCGGTGAATGGGTGCCGTCAGAATGAGAGTCCAAACAGCTGATAAAAACATCACAGTAATACACAACCACTCCAGTTCATCAGTTAACATCTTTTGAAGCAAAAAGCTGTGTTTTCGCAAGAAACAAATCTATCATTAAGGCATTTTAACATTTTTAAAGTTGTCTGGTCTGAATCAGGAGAGAAATCTGCACAGACCAAGAACTGTTTACAAGACAAAACAATTGTAAACAAATATGTGGCTGGATTTTGATGTGAAACAAGGGGAAGCATCATTATTATTTTCCTTTTTCATAAAGAAGATTAGTTTGAATGTTTTGCATTTGGCGTTAACAGCTTTGCTTATCTGGAACAAGTGTTCAGCATTCATCAAAACTGTAAACCGAGCAGTCGGGGTTGTTTTCAACAGTATCAGCTGTGATGAAAGTGGCATCTCTGATCCTCACAGATTCAGCTCGGCGTGTTACTTTAGTTTGTAATAAACTCGGGTTATTAATAGCGATGCGGTACAAACGAGGAGGAGCAGGATTTGAAGATTACAGGACAGTCCTGTTAATGACGCTGTAAATACGCAGACGCTCTTATTCTAGTGAATCTCCTGGTGTGATATTGATCCTGTTCATCTTTCTGAAACTGGAGAACCTGATGTATGAGTAGACTTCAGCTCTCCTACAATACAATACACTGTCCTACAGGTGTCTTATTGCATCATATTATACAAACTAGTAAAGCCATCTTATCATAAACATAAATATACATATATGTATGTATAAATTGGAATGTGTCCTATTCAAAAAAATTATTTTCAGTGCAAAAATAATGGCTGTCATACTTTTTAACAATTATTTACAGAGAAAACAGCATTTAGTGTTCATATAACAATTGTTCATATACATATCTATCTGTTTTAGAACAAGAATCATTCAATTACATTTAAAGACTCTATTTAAGGATCACAGTGAAGTCTAAAAATGTAAATTAATTGTATTTTTAGCTCTTTACAAATTGTTGCCGCTGTCTTTTAAGTTTTTTCCCATTTGTCAGCGGGAAGTTTTTAATCATTTAAATATAATATATTAAAATAAACAATTTCTTTATATAAAATAAGTACCGGTCAGAGTAAGTTTGTTGTTTAATTTATATATATATATATATATATATATATATATATATATATATATATATATATATATATATATATATATATATATCTATCTATCTTACACTGAATGTTGAAGGAACCTATTTTACTGTTTTTTTTGTTTGTTTTTATTTATTTATATGAAACAATAAATTGAAAATTGATTAAAAATGACAGTAAATATTTTAATATTAAATAAATGTATCATGGATTCCATAAAAAAAAAAAATAATAATAATAATAATAAATATATATATATATATATATATATATATATATATATATATATATATATATATACATATATATATATATATATATATATATATATATATATATAGAATTTTTTCAACATGGATAAAAATAATAAATAATAAAAGTTATCATGTGACACTGATGCTTGAAGTAATGATGCTGAAAATTCAGCTCTGCATTACAGAAATAAATTACATTTTAAAAATATATTAAAATGGTAAACAGCTACTCTAAATTGTATTATATTATTATTATTATTATTATTATAAATTGCATTATTATTATTATAAGATTTTAAGTGTAACACATTTAATGGCATCCATTAACCTCGGTAAAGTCACAGTATTGCATTGATTTTTATTCATTTGATTTACATTTTTGGGCTTAATACACTTAGATGAGACATTCGGCGCCCACAGGATATCCTGTTGTAAATGTCTGTATGACAGATGTAAAATAGAAAAATCCAGATGTAACCTGCTAACCAAACCAAACTAGAGGACAACCAGTATCCCATGATTCCTTGCTGCATTGATTGGCCCGAGCTATCGTCATGTGCTGTTTTGAGAAGCCTCTTATCTCTGACATCAGTTTCCGGAGCTGTTTTCCTCGTGGAGGTCTGGATGCTGGCGTCCGCGGGGCAGGCTGTGCGAATGGATATTTGTGGTGTGTGTTAGTGTCTTCTCTCGCATGCTGTGGGTGAGGCGACCCACTCAGGGCGGGAAAAGCATGCGAGTTGCTGTGGCAACAGAGTTCCTGCCGCCCCATGTGATGTGAAGAAGTGCGTCTGTTGTGACACATTACATGCAATTCGCCAACTTCGCATTTGTTTCAGTTGTTTTCATTAAATCTGTGAGCGTCTCACTCAGAATGATGGCTGGGAGTTCATGTAAGAAGTGCACTGTATTGAAACAATTCTCTCTCAAATATTGCTGGTAAAGTTCACAGATAATTACAAAAATGTAACCCATTAAACTTGACATTTTGAAATGGTGTTTTCTTGTAAAGTGTACTCCAAAAATCAATAACTTCATGAAATATTTTTGCAGTGTAGAAAGCTGCAAGTGCATTCAACTGGAGCTTGTGGTGGGAATATTAATACTTCAGTTATGAATCATTTGTAAAATTGTCAATAGCAGTATTTCAAATGTTAATGGCTGACATCACAAGCGTGACTATTTTGTAATTTAAAGAAAATGTGCATTCTTATTTTTTTTAGAAGAACTGATTTTTTTAATAAAGTATAAAAATGTCACCCTGTAATAAAATAATTGTCATATTGTTATTTTAGCTGCATTGACATACTAATATAATTTTATTAATATTTTGAATTTTTATTTCTGTCTTTGGCTTTCATTCATTTTTAATTTTCTCTTCAGTTTTCATTTTCATTTAAATTTTAGCTTGTTTTAGTGTACTATATATATGTACTTTAGTATATATATATATATATATATATATATATATATATATATATATATATATATATATATATATATATATATATATTTTTTTTTTCCAATTTCTCGTTTTAATTATTTTAGTACATAAAGTTAAACAGATTTAAAATGAGAAATGTTGTTGCAACTAGTTGAAATTAAATGTTTCCGTATTTTATTTAATGCATAGTTTATTTTACGTCACTATTTTTTTTTGTTTTAATTTTAGTTAACTATAATAGCCTTAATTGGTCAAATGTAGCCTATATATTTTTCTGTCTTCAGTGTTCTTTGATAAAAATTAAATTTTTGAACGAGCCATTCTGCACTATAATTTTCTTTATGCCGTACATTTCTGGATAGACCTGATATTAAAAAATAGTGTGAATAGAAGTATGTGTATCTATGTAAAAAAAAAACTGAAAACTACTATTCATCATTCTTTAATGTTGTCCATGATCTTGCATGTAGCCTTAGTTATTGATTAAAGCGTAATTATTAAATGATTGTGTTTGATTATTGAAATGGTTTTCTAGATACAGGATGTAACGAGCATGTATCTGAAGGATGTTCATTCAGCAGGAATAGCCTGTTGTGTAAACGCTGCTTTTTATAGACTCCTGTAGTGTTGAGGAAAGGGTTAACTGAGAGCATGAGCTAATCCATCATTCACAGCCCATAGATAGAGCCAGTAATCCGGTTTCACACTCACACAAACCACCTTCCTCGTTCCTGTGGCCCACACACATCACTCAAATAGAGACAAACACGGCTGTGCTGGTCTGAACTGGATCAGTCGCTCGTCCTGAAGACTTCACAAGTGATGGAGGAATAATCACAAAATACTTACTTAATTTATGGATTTTCCATCTGTGTCCAATTTTTTGTGGGTGTCATATATACATTACATTTTTAATAATTATAATATAATTTTATTTTATCATAATTGTATTTATTTATTATTTGAGGTCTGAAGCTTTGTGTTATTTATAGCGATTTACTGAGTTAATATTTTGTTTAATTATTAATTATATAATGCATTTTATTTTTGTTTATTTTTGTAATTTATTTTTTACATCTGAAGGTTGGTGTTCTGTGATTTACTGATAGTTTAAATTATTATATTTAATTGTATTATTAATAATATAATACATGTTACTATTTTGTATTTCTTTTACACCTGAAGCTTTTATTCAGAGTTATATTATATTACGTTATTAATCATGTATTTTATATGCTATTATTTATTTTGTATTTGTTTTGATTAATTTTGATTTTTTTTTTATAAATTGAACTCTTTGTTATTCATAGTGATTAAATGAGAGTTCATGAAGTGATTTATAAATGTTTTAAGACCACGTGACTTCAAACTTATGTTTATTTGTTGTTGTTGTTGTTTTTAAATGTGTTGGTTTCCAGTAGGTTTTTAGTGTTATTTTTGTGTTGTGGAAAAACAAAAATGTAAATACAAATGTTACACATTTTAAATGTAATACATTTTTTGGTATATTGGAAATATTTGTGGTAATCGAAAAGAAAATTTATGTCATTGTCCCCACAATTAATACTCTCAACAACAAAAGTGCCTTCAAACAAGTGATTTCAAGTGTGGTTTAGCTGATATTACTGTGATGTAAACTTTATTTTCTGTTTTTAAGTTTATTTCCCAGAGATTTGGACTGATTTGGCAGCCTAAATATTCTGGCAGAAGTCTCGTTTGTTTTAGAAAAAACAAGCACATCAGAAAATGGCCTTGATTCAAGCTGCTAGTTTTGCAGATAAACCTGACCGTCGTGTCTCTGCTCAGGTTGTCTCGGGGACACACAGTTCTGCTTCCGTTTCCGGCAGGCCGCAGACAGGAAGTCGTCACTCGGATGTTTCCTCGACCACTTCGACCGGGATGCACCGGTCTGTCTCAAGGTCAGTGCTGAGGACGTCGACATCAACCTATAAATCATAACCGATCCTGTTAATGAAGCAGAACCTGCCCTTATCTGAAATACTTCTGCTATTACTAATATGAAATGTGCTTGTTTTCCTCTTTCATTAGAGAGATCAGGGCTGTTACTACGGGTATGTGTACTTCAGACAGGTGCGAGACAAGTCGCTCAAGAGAGGCTACTTTCAGAAGGTACGACTATGACGATTTATTTCTCACATGAACCTAAAGTCTCATGTTGATCGGACAGCTGATGTATTTAAAGTGGTATTTGTTTTAACATGCAGGACGCTTCTGGCGTTTCCAGGGAAGTCTTATCCACCCAAGAGCTAATTCCTGACCCTTTAGTGCATATTATAACTTCTACAATGTTGGCTGCATGCAAAATGCTGTTAAATTTGGTTGCTAAAAGGGAAAGTTCACCCTAAAATGACTATTCTGCCATTATTTGTTGAATTAAATTTTATTATAAGATGAATTTAAATGAATTTTTTCTTTTTTTCTGCTGAACACAAAATAATATATTTTGAAGATGTTGGTCCCCATTGACTTCCATCATATAGAATTTTTTTTTTTCTTAAACCGTGGTTGCCTTTTTACATGAACAAACTTTTTCTTGCACAGACTGATTGTTTCACTTCATAAGACCTTAATATATTGTGGGTGTTAATTTTGTCTTACCTGTATAAGCTTTTTTTTTTATTCTCAAGCGGCTGTAGCCAATTACTTGCATTTCACGAATCCTAAATGACAAAGGTTTTTATACTGTTCTGCTGAAGAATCTTAAATGGCCTGAGGGTGAAAAAATTAACAGCAAATTTTCATTTTTGGGTGAACTATCCCTTATGACATACAGTATTTAAATACATATCAGGTTCGTGTCTCTGTTTTGTAGGCGGCAACTAGGTACAGCTCGATTCAGCGTTGCCAGATCTTGCCAGAAAATACAAACAAGCACATAAGCTAAACAGCTAAATATTGAAAATAAGAACTAATTATTGTGACCTGCTCCTGCTTACTTTATTAACTCGATGAACCGGATTGTTTTATAAGCCGAGCTCAGTCAATAAACCCAAAGGCGCTTATAATAAATGAACATGGCAACACTTCAAAAGCATGCCCTTCAAAGCAGCTTTCCCAAACATAAACAAACAGTCAATGGTGGTGTGGTTAAAATAACTGAACATAACTTATCACTTTAATCTTAATTTGGTCAAAAATCATGACTGGCGCAAGTTTTGTTCCATAAACACACAAAATGATAATTTGGAGGATTCACTCTTGTTTTTTAATGTGAGAGTATTTCCCCATTATGTTCCTGTCCTCTTCTCTAAATGGTCGAGTGGTGTGTTGTAGTGATTTGAGCAAAGTCCAGTGTAGTTTTTAGACAGAAAAGAGCTTTAAACGTTTTTTGGCTTTGTTTTGGTTCCCACATTAAAACTGAAAATGCCCCCAGCTAAGATGAAGCGCAGCAGTGAACAAGTCCCAACATCACCGCAACAGAAGTGTGAGTCTGATCTATCACCCGCAAACCTTGTTCACACCCTAAAAATAGAGGCGGAGATCTGGAACTTTTCGGGAGCCTTTAATTCTCGTTAATTTTGAAGACCGTGATTATTTCGACACCTATGACACCGGAGCTTTCTGGGGCTTTTGTTCCTCTGTGGCTTCTAATGCAATTCTTGAGGGGATGCACAGCGCTTCAATAAAACGTTGTTGTTAGTGACATGAACGGACACAACCCAGCTTGTTTTCTTTACTAACAGAAGCAGTGCTTACTCTAGATCCTTACCACTCCCTACTGGCTTCATATGCATTTGAGCAAACATGAAAAATGTAAACGTGGTCATTAACCCTATGAAGCCTATACGAATATTTGATGCTCAAAATTCGAATAATCACCATGATCAAAACTTTTTTAAAAACTTGTTGCATGCAATCTTTATTCATTGAATTGCATTTCATTTTAATCATAAAACTAAACATTTAAATATCACCAGCTAAAGCATACAGTGTTAGATAGTGCTGGGCGGTAAACCGGTTCATACCGAAAACCGGTGTATATTTTCGTTACAATGTTATTTTTTAATATACCGCCATACCGGTGTATTTAACAACTCAACCCGTGGGATTGCTTGTGATAAAGATTTAAATGCAAAATGCACGAGACTGTTTCTGTCTGTGGTGTTTTAATTTTAAATATTTTAACAAGAAAAGTAGAATAATTATGTGTTTAAATTTTTTGCCGCTTGCTTGAGCAGCTTATTATACAAACCTAGAAGTAAAATGCATGAATAATTATTTATTGAGTTTAAACTAATGTCTATATGAAAGATTGTTACTGTTCTGTGATAAAAGTTCTTTGATAAAAATATATATATTTTTTTACATGATATGAAACCAAAACAATGAACAAATGTTGTGTTTGTTGACTAGACTACACAGACGCGGATAAGTAGCGGACTGCAAACACGTCCTGTGTGAAAGCACAATGAGTCCGTGCTGCGGACCTCATATGCACTGCAGGCAGATTATGCATATATAATATCCATTTTATGCAAGTGCTGTCGGGCTAAAATTGTCGCCAAAGGCGGCAACACGAGCAATTTGCTCCAGCACCTTAGCCGCAAGCACGTCTTGGAATATCAACTAGCAGAAAATGCATTGTACACCTGATTATGCATGAAAAATAAAAACAGTCACCGGAAAACCAGTATAATTTAAAAAAAAAAAACTGTATATACATTTTTGGTCAAACCACCCAGCACTAGTGTTAGATATAGAATGATATACTGATATTTATATAATTTTATGAAAGTAGTCCCACTGATTTACAATACAAGCATTAGAATTTCATCAATCTTTGGCCATTATAAATATCAGCATCTGCACTGAATTGCATATTTTTGCTGTACTGATTTCCTCTATATTCTCACTTATATCATACTATATAAGCCATGTATCAAATGTGATACTCAGTAAAAAAATACATATGGCAACAATTTTGGGGCTGCCAAGCTCCTGAAATTACAAAATTCACCATTTATGTGTCATAAAGGTACTTAATGCACCATATTCAAATACATACAATAGTGAAGGTACTGCATAGTAGCAATTTTTTGTGCTATGGAACATCATAGCCGAATTATTCCTTTAAGAGATCTGTTGTTTATGCCTGGATCTCGGGAAGGTTTTTGAGCTTTGTGACATTTCTCTCATCGTGTATGCATGTGTGTGTGTGTTTCTCTCCTCCAGTCTCTGGTCCTCATCAGCAAGCTGCCCTACGTGACCTTTTTCCACTCTTTGCTGAAGCTGATTGCCCCAGAATACTTTGAGAAACAGGAGCCGTGTTTAGAGGCCGGTGAGTCCTGAAATCATGGACTGCAGACTGTAAAACCAACAGTTATGGTGGTAACAATTTGAAGTGTTTTTGCTAAAGCAGCCTTCATTACTACAGTGGCTCACGTTTAAGGTTAGGAACATTCAGTTTACTTTTCTAATAAACTCTGGCAACCACAAACAACACTGTCTTCCCCGCCATATCTTGGCACCAGAATGTCATGCACCTAGCAACTGCATAGCAACACACAGAAAACCACCTTGGCAACTGCATACAGCATATAAACAAACAACAATGTGGAACACCTTAGCAACTGCATAGAAACTAACAACAACTCAGAACACCTTAGTAACCACAACAACTTGTAACAACAAATCGGAACCCCTTAGCAACCACATGGCAACAAACAACTCAGAACTGCTAAGTTATTGCATAGCAACATGCAACAACAACCTCTGAATATCTTAGTAACTGCATAGCAACATACAACAATGTGGAACACCTTAGCAACCACATAGCAACAAACAACTCAGAACTCCTTAGCAACTGCATAGCAACGTGCAACAACTCAGAACACCTTAGAAACCACAACAACTTGTAACAACAAATCTGAACCCCTTAGCAACCGCATGGCAACAAACAACTCAGAACTACTAAGTTATAGCAACATGCAACAACAACCTCTGAATATCTTAGTAACTGCATAGCAACATACAACAATGTGGAACACCTTAGCAACCACATAGCAACAAACTCAGAACACCTTAGCAACCACATAGCAACAAACAACTCAGAACTCCTTAGCAACTGCATAGCAACGTGCAACAACTCAGAACACCTTAGTAACCACAACAACTTGTAACAACAAATCGGAACCCCTTAGCAACCGCATAGCAACAAACAACTCAGAACTCCTTAGCAACTGCATAGCAACGTGCAACAACTCAGAACACCTTAGTAACCACAACAACTTGTAACAACAAATCTGAACACCTTTGCAACCACATGGCAACAAACAACTCAGAACTACTTAGCAACTGCATATAAATGTTCAACAATAACTCAGAACACCTTAATAACCATAGCAACAACAAATCGGAACCGCTTAGCAACTGCATAGCAACATAAAAACAACTCAGAACACTTTAGCAGCTGCATAGCAACATGCAACAATGTCTCACAGCTCCTTAGCAACTGCGTAACACCCTTCCAGCTGCGTAGCAACATGCAGCAACAACTCTGTACACCTTAGTAACCACGAAACACCTTAGCAGCTGCGTAGCAACATGCAACGTTGACTCACTCTTCCCTAGCAACTGCGTAACACCTTGCCAACTACGTAGCAACATGTAACAACAACTCAGAATACTACACAGCTACTGCATAATAACTTGTAACATGTAACAGAGCTCAGAATATCATAGTTACTGCATTGCAACATTCCTCCAATATAAAATGTGTACGTTCTGTATATAATGTTGCCTAATCTTGGTTTTTTTATTTTTTGCCGAAATCTGTGCATCGATGATATTGGATTGATGATGTCACCTTGTCATTCAGCAGACACTTGAATGTTTTTTTTTTTTGTGTGTAAAGCGTGTAATGACATTGACCGCTGGCCCACGCCGTGTCCGGGGAAGATCCTTGCGCTCCCCATCATGGGTGTGGTCATGAAGGTAAACTGCTCTTTTCTTTCTCTGTAAGATATCAGCTCAGTGTGTGAATATCTTTCTGCTCTCCTCAGCTGCGCATCCCCACGTGTTACGACAAGCCTGGAACGTCTCAGCTCGTCCAGTCCGCGCCGGTATGAATCTCCTGCTTCTGATGTGTTGTGTTATGTTCACTGGGGTCACATCAGTTTGCTCTCATGTGATGAATCGAATCTTTTATTCACAGAGCGACAGTCTGGTGTCCATCATTCTGCCCACCGTCCATGAAGTGGATCTCTTCAGGTAAAGCATGTTTATTGTGTGCTTGTGTGACTGGTACATATTGTACTAGAAGTCATATTTGGGCTGCATTTGTTCATTGCTTGTCCTCTGGAGCCTCCTGTTGGTGGCTGAGAGAAGTGCACGTGCACTAGAAGTCTCTTCTGCTCACCAAGGCTGCTGCATTTATTTAATAAAAAAACAGCAATATCGTGTAAGAAGTTTTAAGATTTAATAGGAGTCTTCTATGAGAATAAGTTTTAAAATATAATTTATTTCTGTGATGCGCAGCTGAATTTTCAGCATCATTACTCCAGTCTTCAAGTGTCACATGATCTTCAGAAATCAGAATAATATGCTGATTTACTGATTTACATTTCTGATTATAATCAAGAAATTATAATCTATAGTTATATAAACAATTGTGCTGCTTCATATTTTGTGGATATCATGATACCTTTTGTTTATTAGGATTATTTGATGATTATAAAATTCAAAAGAGCAACATTTATTTGCTCTTATTTATTATTTATTTGTTTGATCGATTTAATGCATATAAAAGCATGCATTTCAATATCAAATTTTTGAACTTTAGTGTATTGGTCATAAATTGTTTACTACGACTCCAAATTTCCTCCAAATTTCACTTATTTTGGTGTAAAAAAAAAAAACCTTTTCATTTCCATTTTCCATAATGTTTTCATTGTTTGTTATGTTGCAGGTGTTTCCATCCAGTGTTTTTTCATATTCAGATGTTATGGGAGCTCGTGTTGCTCGGTGAAGCGTTGGTGGTTATGGCTCCTTCACCGGCAGAATCTTCAGACACTGTGTTGGCACTGGTCAGGTACGCCAAATAATAATAATAATAATAATAAAATAGTAAGCCATGTAATCCATGAGAGGTGGTGTTATAGTGATTTTACCTCTTGTAACTGTTCAAATCTCTGTCATGTGTGGCCTCTTCTAGCTAGCGTTTGTAAAACAGCACTTACATTTTGAATAAATAATCACTATTGATAATTAATGGAATAAGATCATTCTATAGAAGTAACATCATAAAAAATATTTTGTTGAAATAAAATTTTACTGAAATTAAAAAAATAAGAAGAAAAGTTGTTGAACTCATTTTAATTTAGTTTAAATTGATGCACTAAAATGTAAAAATAGTTTAAAAATATAATAAAATTATATTATAAATTATAATAAAATGAAAGAATAAAAAGAAAAAATGACAAAACTGAAACTGAATTATATTATAAATTACATTATACCAAAATTAAACAACATGTATGCATATAAAATTATCTAAATATTAATAAAATAAAATAAGTAACTAAACAAAATAGTATATCATTAATACTAAAATAACACTAAAATAACCAATCACATCTCTGTATGCCTGCAGCTGTCTAGCATTTGATATGACACTGAATGTTTGCTACTCTGCATTAAAAATAATCTCTTTTATATGATCAACATCATGTTTCTCTGTGATTGCACATGAAATGTTTTTAGAAATGCATATTGGTGACGAGTGAACTCTAGACGTGCACAGGAGTCAAACAACCGTCCTTCATCAGGTCTTCCTTTGTGTGTTTTAAATTTGAGAGATTGGATAATGCTGTCAGCTGATAATAGAAGTATATTGCATTTTAATGCAATTCTATTATTTAAAATCTATTCCAAAGAATTCTAGATATGTATCCCTCAGACATTGTGCTAAAAAGTCCAGATTCGGTGAGCGTCCAAGCACAGGGTGTAGTGCAGTGATGAACAGCAGAGCAGTGTTTTCTGGAGTTTCTGGAAGCTGAATGTTTCCAGAGTCACACGCTGTAGTCGACCTTGAAGAAGCCAGCTAGATGAGTCTGAAGTCACGTGATGTGTGTGATATAGAGACTCCAGAGGCCACACAAATATTCTTGACCAATAAAAGAGCAGATGCTGACTTCTAGAGCCCTCTCTGTCTCTGTGCAGCTGTATCTCTCCTCTGCGCTACAGCAGTGATTTCCGGCCGTACTTCACCATTCACGACAGTGAGTTTAAGGAATACACCACTCGAACACAAGCGCCGTAAGTAAACCGTGTGTGAAAGATCTCATGTGTGAAAAAGAAATTGGATGACTGAGGTTTTTCTATATATATATATATATATATATATATATGTAGGAAGAGTATAAATATATAAATTTACATGCATTTAAAATTCTCAAAATATATACTGTGTATGTGTGTATTTAATATATGCATAATAAATATACACTATACACATGCATATATTGCAAACAATTTTTAAAATTATTTTTGATGTGATTAATAATATGATAGCACTATATATATATATATATATATATATATATACATATATATATATATACACACACACACACACACACACACACACGCACACACACACACACACACACACATATATATATATATAAAATACAAACACCGTATGTAATTCAATCAGTGTCATGATTAGTGATGGTATGACGGATGAGATGCTGTTCTGCGCTCAGATCGATGGAGGAGGATATTTCTGGAGTTCAGACAGGAAGTAGCTCTCTCTTAACCGTACGTTGTGTTTTTCTGCAGGCCTTCGGTCATCCTGGGAGTTACAAACCCATTTTTTGCCAAAACACTCCAGCACTGGCCTCACATCATCCGGATCGGAGACATGAAGCAAGCAGGTTCTGACTTCAACTATCATCTAACTGCATGTGGAATGAGACAGTGATGTGTGACTTCGTTCTTTATCTTTTGAAAGGTGAGATGGCCAAACAAATGAAAGTGAAGAAGCTAAAAAATCTGAAGACGTTGGACTCAAAACCTGGTGAGTGCTTCAAATGAACTCCTTCAAGTTTCTTCTGTTTCGTGTTCATACAGTCAATCAGATCTAGTAAAAGCAGATAAAGAAATGTTTCTGTGAGGAGTATGTGAGGGTCTCTGCGTCTGCTCTCAGGTGTCTACACTGCATATAAACCCTTCCTGAACAAAGACGAGGACATTATCAAGCAGCTGCAGAAGGTGAGTGTCTCTCTAGTCTACTAAATCACTGCTAAAACATTCAAGCGCATCTATTAATTTAGTACTTCTACGGTTAACATCAGGGAGTCCAGCAGAAGCGCCCCTCAGCGGCCCAGAATGCAATTCTGCGTCGATATTTCCTGGAGCTCACACAGAGTTTCATCATACCACTGGTAGGAACGTTTCTTTGCATGCAAAATCAATTACATGATGCCGTTTACATGTACATGAACTAAAACTGTTCAAATTGCTATTGTTGATTTGAAATAAAGCCGAAATAAAATAAAACATAAATATTGCATACTTTTTTTTTTTTAAACGATAACAAAATTTAGTAATGCTGCCTTTGCAACTATATGAAATAAATACTAAAATTAATAAAAAATAAACTTGAAATAGAAATTAAACTATATAGAAATATTTAAAAACACATAAAAATGATAAAGAAGCACATGACAAATTTTTTAAAATGTAAACTGAAAGTCAAAAAAAATAATGCAATAATATATAAATGGTAAAATATATCTGTTATTCTGAATATATCTTGAATACCTGATAAATGCATGCTGTAATGAACAGTAAACTGAAGATTTAATATAATAATAATGTTAATATTATTGCAGGAGCGTTATGTGGCCAGTCTGATGCCTTTACAGAAGAGCATCTCTCCCTGGAAAGTAAGACAGATTTCTTCTCTCCAGATATTTTCCTTTTGAAATGAATAGATTTTGCTACTTTAATGAATGCTCACCATGCCTCGTCTCGTTTCCCAGAATCCCCCGCAGCTGCGGCCGTTCAGCCAGGAGGAGTTTATGAAGACGCTGGAGAAGGCCGGACCTCAGCTCACCTCACGACTCAAAGGAGACTGGATCGGCCTCTACAGGTGCACATTTATTCAAGAACTCTTCTATATATTACACAATATTGGTCTTTTCACTGTATTTTTGAGAGCATGAAGAGACTTTAATGTTTCCAAACAGGCAATTCCTGAGGTCTCCGAACTTCGACGGCTGGTTCAGGAACCGCAGGAAGGAGATGATGCAGAAGCTGGAAGCTCTTCATCTGGAGGCGCTGTGTGAGGAAGACCTGCAGCTGCGGATACAGAAACACACCGAGGTGGAGACGGTCGACCTGGTGCTCAAACTCAAGGAGAAACTGGTGAGGACTGTGCTTTAGAGGAATGGTGCATCCAAAAATTAAAAATATGCTGAATATGTGCTCACTCTCAGGTCATCTGGGATGTAGATGCGTTTGTTTCTTCATCAGGTTTGGAGAAATGTAGCATTGCATCAGTGTCTCATCAATGGATGCTCTGGAGTGAATGGGTGCCGTCAGAATGAGAGTCTAAACAGCTGATAAAAACATCACAGTAATGTTAAATGGCTTCAGATCTGATGAAGAAACAAGCTCATATACATGCTGACGTTTAGTCCTGATACCCAATCTCATTGCACTCTATCTAAAACACTGTTTTGAAATGCTTGAGACAAATCTGGTTTGGTTTCATTACATCGCAGAATCGTCTCACACAATTAACATTTACGAATCCCAATGAAACATTTCGTGACATAATTTCTTTTCACGTCTCATGAAATGTAATATGTAGGAAAAAAGTCTTGCATGCATGCCTGGTTGTTTCAACTTATTATTTAATAACTGATATTTTACCCCAGTTTCACAGGAAGTGAAGATGTGGTTGCCTTGAAAACATGGAAAGGAAACTGGGCTTTGTTTGCAATATTTTATTCGATATTCCAATTTAATTCACAGCTTTGGTTGGAAAAATAGCTTTTATCACATGCACTGAAAAACAATGGTGTACAGATGATTTTCACTCAGAAATAAAAAAGAAACCGCAAATAGCGTTGAATTAAATGTGAAATTTTGTAGTAGAAAGACTGAAAATCGTATTTTCTTCTAAAAAAATAATCTTTGACATTTTTCATTTACTTTTTTTACATTAGTATTTTACTATTTCATTTAGAAATTGCAAGTAAATTTCACAAAGAAACCGCAAGTAACTGAACTAAACATCATTTTTTAAGTTTTATTTTTGGTAAAACATGCTTTATTAATTTTTTTTCTAGAACTATAAAGTGTACAACGTAGGAAACATTTTCACTCAAATTGCTTGAGAATTTCACAATTAATTACAAAGAAATGGCAAGTAACACACTGAATCTAACATGAACATTTTGAAGTAGAAAGACTGAAAATTGTATTTTCTTGTGAAAATCTTTTACAGGTTTGAAAAATAATTTTTTACAGTGTTGGAAACTATTTAGCTCAGATTGATAATAAATTCAACAATTAATTACTAAGAAAAGGCAAGTAAACATTTAACTAAACCTGAAGATTTTGAGGTAGAAATACTGAAATTGTATTTTGTCTTTGTTTAAAAATAAAAATAAAAAAGATTTTCATTGTAGGAAACAGTTTCGCTCAGAAATTACTTGTACTTTTCAATTACAAAGAATGGCAAGTAATTGAATTAAATGTTTTTTTTTTTATTTTATTTTATTTTTTTTTATTGGATGTTACTCCAATAATATTAGTTTTTATTTACAACTTTGTAAAAAAGAATGTACAGTGTGTACATTGATTGCATACATTTATTTCACTGTATATGTTGCTTATGTTGCTTTTCCATCTTGTGTCTCAGACTCAGGCCGAGAAAGATCAGCTTCCTGTCAAACCAGGAACTCTACCCAAACTGCAGGCCCATATCGAGAGCATCATCCTGTCTCTTCCAGAGGACCTGCAGGGCATCCTACACAAACCTCCGAGCCCCTGACCCCCAGCCCGCTCTCACAGACCAGAGCGGAGCGTTTGCTAAATCTGCTACCCTTGAACAGACAATGCTGGCATTGCCAAACCGCACAGGAAGTGACTGTGCCCGAACGTGAGAGGTGTGAATGATGGCAGAATGACAGACGCATGTCGAGGACACATTCGGAGTCTTTATGCTGTACGTCTCACCGTGTGAGATTAACCCTTCCCTTTGCTTTTAAACATGAAGATGCTGTCAGGGACGAGAGAGCCGGGTCTGAATAGAGATCAGTGAACGTCTGGAGGAAGAACTTCAGATCTGCTTCATAAGTCAAGAACATGCCCAGGTCATATTTCACCCCAAAATTAGGACCTTTTATTTTGCGTAAAGAAAATTAAGCCTATTTGAAGCCTGATATATATATTAACACAGTGGCATTGTTTCGGTTATAATCAGGATTTTCTCCTTCCTGTGTGTGTGTGTGTGTGTGTGTTTATACATATATATATATATATATATATATACATACAGACATACATATACATACGTGTGTGTGTATAAATATACATACATACAAGTATATATGTACGTGTGTGTGTGTCTGTATATATATTGTTTTTTGTTTTTTCTAATAATGATAATTCTCATTATTGCATAATTTAATGAGGTAAAAAACAGCAATACAATTACTGAAATATTTAACAATTCAACATTTCACAATGTAAATCTGTAAATTCTGTCACAATGAAATTTGTTACATTGCTGTAATTCAGTTTTATATTTTCATGCTAATTAATGACCACTGAGTTTTCAATTACATTTCTTTTCATGGAATTAAATTTTTTATTTTTTTTACATTGTGGTATTTGCATGACATTTAAACATTTCCTTAATTATCATTACTATAATGCAACAAATTGAATTTTAACAGAATGACATATTGAAGTATAAATTTGTGAAATATTATTTCAGTAATTATGCCTTTTTTAAATCAAGTTATGAAGCCGTAATGAGAACTGTCATGGAAAATAATAATAAGTATTGTAAAAAATAATTGGTAAATACTTCAGTATTTTATTTTCTTTAAATCAAGTTATAATGCAATGATACAGAGAAGAAGAAAATGGGCTTTTATTTATACAATATATTTTTTCAATTATATTTTGGGGCGAAACATTCCCTGGAAATGTTTTGGTGATGTTTTGAATCATGTTCACTGATGTAATATTGCAATAACAGGTCTGTTTTACAGAGACCCACACTACTAACCTAGAACTGATGATGAAGAGACACTAGTCTGAATAGATTTCATCGATAAGCACATTATCACCGGTGTCTGGCATTAATTAACTCTCATAATGAAGACAAACCCAGCAAACACCAGTGCAGTTTTATATGTGTATTTATTTGTATTTTAACTCATAAACTGACTAACCAAACCACAAAAGGGAAAATAGGCGTTGTCTTTTCCTTTTCTTTCCACCTTCACTGACCTGACCTGACAGAACTAGTCTAGTTATTTTATCATCATCATCATCAGCGTCAATGCACTGAGATTGTGGTCTTCCTTCGGTTCCCACGTCACATACACATCGGCGTTCAGAAAACAACACTGTACTGTGTACTTCCACACATATAGTCTTCAAACACACTCGCTTGAGCTATAGAGGTGAAAATGGTTTGTTTTGCAGTTTCTCGTGCCTTTCGTTTTCTGATTGGTTTGATTTGAATGGCTTTGCATCTCTTTTAGGACCAAGAGTGTAGTTTTGCAACGCTTTACTGTCACGTGACGGGATGAAATGCATTTTAAATGATTTTGTTTGACCTTGAGAAAGAGCTTGATGCACTTTATCTGTCGCGTGTCATGAGCAAGAAAACGATATTCTTGATGTTTCTATTCAAACTGTGCATGACCATGGCTCATAAAAACCCATTTTTTTGGCTTGTGCATCACAACTGGTCATATTCCGGGAAGTAAATGCATGGTGGATATTTTAGATGGAAATGCAACCTTTCTGTTGATGCCTTGAGCTTGAAAGACAAAGCGGTGAGCGACCAAAGACTGTCACACACATCTGATCCATATGAATGCTTTATTATAGAGGATGCTGGCTCTGTGTTGTCACACCAGAGAATCATGGGATGCGTTTTGGATGTAGTTTCTTTCATGCACATGGTGCAAACCTGTGAAAACTGGTTGTTGGACAACCACTGGTGTTTTATATTTGAAGAACAAACCTATTTTAACATGCTTGAATTTTATAGAGGTATATTCTAACAGAAGAATAACGAATAGCTTTTGACACGATGCCTGTTTGTTATACTGACGGATATTTTGTAACATCTGTATTTTTGATCTGCTCATTTGTAATCGGTAGTTACTGTACCGGATGTTTTATTTGATGCCATGGTGATTATTATAGAATTATATGAATAGAAAAGGAAGATTTTTGTAAACCAAGCAACCGTGTACACCGAGATGTTCCAGCATAAACAATATTTTTCTATCACACCATTAACCACTAATGTTTTTTTCACCTGTAACCATGTGACGCACAGTAGCTTTTCAATAGAAGTTATTTCAATGTTCTGTAACCGTCACGAAGGACAAGTATATTTTTTTTCCAGGTGTAAATAAATGTCAATAATGAGCTGTGTTGGGCATTAATCTGTTCCGGTTTCATTCTAGTATCTATTTCATTTTAATATTCTAGTGTAGAAATCACTCAAAATTATTTTATTTTTGGAAACAATGTTTGGTTGTACACTAACAATTGTTATCACAGTAAAACAATCATAAGTGATTTCTATTATATTTTAAATGGGAAAAGAGATACATTACAAATACATTGTATTGGTCAAAATTATTGATTTTTCTTTTATGCCAAAAATCATTAGGATATTAAGTAAAGATCACATTCCATGAAGATTTTTTAGTAAATTTCCTACCGTAAATATATCACAACTTAATTTCTTTTTTGCTAAGGATTTCATTTGGACAACTTTAAAGGCTCGACTTTAAACTCTAATCAAAGAAATATAACTTGTGTTGTCATTTTTTTTTTAATTTCAAAAATTGCGATTAAACCATTTTGCGAACACTTGCATAAATGTTTGGTTTTAGATTCGAAAAATTGTACAATGATTGTTACCACAGTGAAATTTTTCTGTAAATTTGTCATTTAATATGAACAATTAAATTAAATTGTATTTAATGCATAGTGTTTATAAAACATGAAATAAATAATTTTATAAATAAATTACAAATTTATTTCAAAGATATATTGTAATCAGACATGTACACTAGAACCAAAAACAGACCAAACCGTGTTATTTATATATATATATATATATATATATATATATATATATATATATATATATATATATTAAAAATGTATATAAAATAAAACCGAAAGTACTGAGAATTATAAATGAAGATGTAGAAGAATATTCCATAAATATTTCAAAATAAAGTTGGAGATAATATATACATTCCGTTGATGTAGTGTCCTTTCTTCAAGTAGTTTGAACGCAGCAGTGTTTTATCGTCTGGACAGTTGATCTGAGAGCCAATCCAGTCCTTCATATAAACCTGACCCTTGAACCGCACATGTAGCCTGAACAAACCACTGAGAGAGAGAGAGAGAGAGAGACAGGTTTATTTCACTGAAACACACTGACATCACGCATCACGTGTCAAACAGAGTGTGTGTGTTCACCTGTCGTCCTCTCAGTGCGTGTAAACCCAGTCTGTCTGTCAGCTCGTGGACCGGCATGGCTTTGGGTAAATCCTGTTTGTTAGCAAGAACTAACAGAACCGCGTCTCTCATCTCGTTCTCCGCCAGCATCGCGTTTAGTTCCTCTGCTGCTGTTTCAATCCGGTCATGATCACTGCTGTCCACCACAAAGATCAGGCCCTGAATCACACAAACACACTTACACTCAATACAAGTCATTAAAATACCTCAAATAATAGATACTAAGGACATACGTTTGTGACATATCATACCTTAGTGTTCTGATAGTAATGTCTCCAGAGGCGTCTGATAACGTCCTGACCGCCAACATCCCACACGGTGAAGGAGATGTTTCTATATTCAACTGTCTCCACGTTAAAACCTAAAGAGAATCAGTCAGTCATTATCAGACATTATTCAAGCAGCCTTCAGTTTGGCTTCAGCTGACGGTAGCCATTGACCTCAATAGTAATGAAAAAGTCAATGGCTACCGCCAACAGTTTGGTTACCAATATTCTTCCAAATATCTTCTTTTATGTTTCAGTAGAACGCATACAGGTTTGGAACACTTTAAAGGTGAGTAAATGACAGAATTGTCCTTTTTGGGTGAACTATCGCTATATATATATTACTAATAGATCTGAATTTCTTACCTAGAGTTGGAATAGTTGTGACAACTTCACCGAGTTTGAGTTTGTAGAGCACTGTTGTTTTCCCTGCTGCATCCAGACCAACTGGGAGAAGAAATATTTACATTTATTATACACAATTAATATGTAGAAGATTCATAATGGTGATATTTTATAGTTGTATATGCCTAATTTGCAGAGGAGTTATTTTATCTTATTTGCATTAGAGCTATGCACTAGAACTATTTTCAGTAATTGCAGTAAAGTAAAACGTGTAGTCACTCACCCATAAGCAACCTCACCTCTTTCTTCTCGAAGAGACGCGAGAAAAGGTTAGAGAAGAAGACGCCCATTTTTTTTTTTTTAAAGTGCAGGTTAAGGTTTCTGTATTTATTGGAAATAAAGGTCCGGAGGCTGAGGCTCGGGCTGGTTGTGTGGGGAAGCTGTGATTGTGTGCGGGTTTATATAGGCTTCTTTTACTTTCGGTTTGATTGACAGCTCAACAGCAGACGCGCTCCGTTTCTCTCGCGGCAAATCCAACGCGTTCGAAATGACGTCACCTGCTCTACCACGTGTCTAAGTCAAATAAACAAGAGTTATTAGTATTTTTAGGCTGTACAAGTTAAGCGCTTTAGGTGACACGATACAATATAAAAAATAGTATTCATGTGTATTTTATGATTGACATTTCCACCACAGAATGTCCCAAACCCTAAAATAAATACATTAAAAAGCAAACATTTTAAATAATTAACAGCATTTGTTTGTTGTAAGACCCCCTTCTATAATGTGAAATTAAACTTCAGAAAGAAATTGCATTACAGAGTCTAAAAACACTAGATTTATTCAGCCAAGAGATTTTAAACGGTCGATTGTAATAAACAGAATCTAAAACCTAAACTGTAAAGAGTTTGGTTTGGACATGTGATACAGTAGGTGACGTCATTTCGAACGCGTTGGATTTGCCGCGAGAAAAAAACTGAGAGTGGCGGTGTTGAGCTGTCAATCAAACCGAAAGTAAAAGAGCCAATATAAACACACACACTGAACACACATAATTATCAAGCTGAGCCTTTAACAGTAGTTATTAATTTTCACTAAATGAATCAAAATTTAGTATTTTTATTTTATCTTACTGCACCATGGGCATCTTCTTCTCCAACCTATTCTCACGACTCATGAAGAAGAAAGAAATTAAGTTGCTTGTGGGTGAGTAAATGTTTAATATATATATTTATAATTATCCTATCTAATTAATTATTAATTAAATATTACTGTACATATTAATTAGGCTTAATTTATAGGTTAAATGTAAAAGGCCTACATTTATAGTAGGCCTATTACATAGGCCTACTATAAAGTATAGTATATCTTGCATGTTCATTGTGAAATAAATACAAATATTTCTTCTCCAAGTTGGTCTGGATGCACCAGGGAAAACAACAGTCCTCTGCAAACTACAAACTCTGTGAATTTTTCACAGCTATTCCAACTATTGGTACTGAATCAAAACAGTATATTTTATATTGCTAGGTTACTTCAGAAAACATGTTTAGTTAATTTTTCATTTAAATTCTTGTTCCATGACTATAAAGACTTATTTTAATGTGTTTTGTTGTATCTGTATCTGTTTGAAATATATATATAACAGAATATAAAAATGCATGAGAAATAGAGTATGTTTGCACAGTTATAGACATATTGATGTAAGGTGTATATTTAATGTATGCATAAATGATTAACATCAGAATTGCTGAATCAGATTGTAAACATGGTCATAATGTTACGTTTTTTTTTTATAATTTATGAACAAAAATAGATCCAATAAATGATGAAGTTTTACAAAAAAGGTTTCAATTTCAAAACCTAATCATATTTGCCTAATGAATGACATTTATGGAAAATGCTAACTATTAATTTGTAATTTAGCTATAGTTTTTAGCTGATACTATCTTCAAAAGAAAAAACCATATGCCTATGACAACAATTATATTATAAAAGACATTACATGTGAGTGTACTGTAAAATATGGTACAAATGCTTTTAAAAGTAAAACATCCTATAATTTATAAAAAATGTTATTTTAAAATAACGCAAGACAACTATAGTACTATCTAATTGTCGCTATGAGTAATGTGCACTGGATTGTTCTACACTTGTTTCATTAATGTTTAGGATTATTTTATAGTCATATGTGTTACATTGATTGCTGTTGTTTGCTGTGAAACTGGTTCATGTGTTATTGTTGTTTATGAATGCGAGAAGAGCCCATTACAATGAACTTTAAGTCATCTCATGGAATATAAACATATTTTTATGACACAATCGCTCCACCAAAACGTTTGAACATTATTACAGTGTTTTAGGGTATGTGTCTGGCAACCACAGCTGCAAGTGTAGGCTATTTGATAGTTTTTTTTTTTTTACAAAACATTTTCACGGTTTATGTACTCCCTCCTTACATTTCCCAACCATTTATTGAGTTATATGTTATTCAAATGAAATCAAACCCTTCAAACTGTAAAAATAATAATAAAAAGTTTGTTTAGACACGTGATACAGTAGGTGACGTCATTTCGAACGCGTTGGATTTGCCGCGAGAGAAGCTGAGAGTGGCGGTGTTGAGCTGTCAATCAAACCGAAAGTAAAAAACCCTATATATAAACACACTGAACACACATCATAACTAGTCTGAGCCTTTAACACTAGGCGTTTATCTTCAGCTACAGCGGTTCTGTCTTATTGCAAACATGGGCAACTATTTCTCTCAGATTTTCTCTCGTCTCTTTCCGAAAAAGCAGATTCGGTTGCTTATGGGTAAGTACATTTTCTCTCTAAACTTTGGATTTAAACGTCTTATAGTTTGGCTGCTGTTTATGCCACTTTATTGTTATGATGTGCTTAAACTGATAAATAAGTGTAATGCCCATAAAGCAAAATTAGCATATAAATAATCTGATATAGCCTATATATGAATATTTTCATTGTGGAATAAATGGAAATTATTATTCTCTCAGTTGGTCTGGATGCAGCAGGGAAAACAACAGTGCTCTACAAACTCAAACTCGGAGAAGTTGTCACAACTATTCCAACTATTGGTAAGACAGTTTTAGTTGCTGTTAGATGTTTGTCATATTTAACTGCCTTGTATAAATGTATTGTGTTCCTGGGGCTCAGTGGTAGAGTATTGTGTTAGGTGTGCAAAAGGTTGTGGGTTCTATTCCCAGGGCCTGAATGAGCTGTAAGTCGCTTTGGATAAAATTGTCTGCTTAAATGTATTGTCTAATTTTATTGAATATATTTTTTTCTTTAGGTTTTAATGTTGAAACAGTTGAATATAAAAACATCTCCTTCACTGTGTGGGATGTTGGCGGTCAGACCAAAATCAGAGGTCTTTGGAAATATTATTATCAGTACACTGAGGTAAGAATTTAATACAAACACAACTATATCCAGTATGATTTTGCAGTTATATAGTGCCATTAAAAATGCCATTTTAATGGCGTGAACAAAGTGTGTGTTTGTGTGATTCAGGGCTTGATCTTTGTGGTGGACAGCAGTGATCATGACCGGATTGAAACAGCAGCAGAGGAACTAAACGCAATGCTGGCGGAGGACGAGATGAGAGACGCAGTTCTGTTAGTTCTTGCTAACAAACAGGATTTACCCAAAGCCATGCCGGTCCACGAGCTGACAGACAGACTGGGTTTACACGCACTAAGAGGACGACAGGTGAACACACACACTCTGTTTGACACGTGATGCGTGATGTCAGTGTGTTTCAGTGAAATTAACCTCTCTCTCTCTCTCTCTCTCTCTCTCTCTCTCAGTGGTTTGTTCAGGCTACATGTGCGGTTCAAGGGTCAGGTTTATATGAAGGACTGGATTGGCTCTCAGATCAACTGTCCAGACGACCATAATGCTGGAACTTTTTTTGGGGGTTTTTGTGGCCTGATACTTCAAAATTAATACATACTGTAATTGAATGTAACAGCCTCCAGCTGTTTATTATCTCAAAATAATTTTTATGTATTAATATTAAATCAAAGCGGTGCATTTTATATTGAGAGTTTACTTATTTTTTTATTTAATTCTTGTTCCATGAACCCTGAAAGAAAAAACACTTTGAAAGACTTATTTTAATATGTTTTTTGTTGTATCTGGACTTTGAAAGAATAAGCTGATATCTACTTATATGTGTGTGTGTGTATGTGTGTGTGTGTCCTACCTGTTCAAATATCTCCAATAAATGGTGTATTTATTTTCAAACTTAGTATTCTTATGTCTCATTTAAAATATATATATGACAGATTAGAAAAATGCATGAGAAATAGAGTGTTTTGCAGTTATAGACAGATTGATGTAAGATGTATATTTAATGCATGCATAAATAAATAACAACAGAAATGCTGAATCAGATTATAAACATGGTCATATTGTTACATTTTTATCATTTTTAAATGATGAATTTATATTAAAAAAAAAAGAGTAACTATTTTCTATAATTAATCATATTTGCCTAATGAATTACATTTTTGGAAAATACTAACTATTAATTTGTAATTTAGCTAACATACTACCATTACAAAATTAATAATTTGTCTAACTCTTGCATGCTTTTTTTTTAACATTTTCCTCGCTCCTTTGTCCTCATCCTCCTCCTCCCCCTCCTGCTTCATCTCTAAAAGCTGACGACTTTGCCACATTTTTCATTAATACAATTAAAAACATCAGTGCACAATTTTCCACACCACAATCCGTCAAGCTCATATCACCAGCAAACATACACTCATTCACATCCTTCTCTTCACTCTATGAGGCAGAAGTCTCCAAACTCATCCTTTCTAATCATCCTACTTCTTGTCTGCTTGATCCTATTCCATCTCATCTCCTTCAAGCCATTTCTCCTGCAGTGATACCTGCACTCACTCACATTATTAACATCATTTATACAGGCTCGTATAACTCCACTACTTAAAAAATCCACCCTCAACCCATCTCTTTTAGAGAACTACAGACCAGTTTCCCATTTTCCTTTCATTGCAAAAACACTTAAACAAGCTGTGTTCAACCAAGTTTCTGTCTTTCTCACACAGAACAACCTCCTTGACAGCAACCAATCTGGCTTCAGAAGTGGACATTCAACTGAGACTGCCTTGCTCTCAGTTTTTGAAGCCCTAAGACTGGCAAGAGCAGAGTCCAAATCTTCAATAATTGCTCAATCTGTCCGCTGCTTTAGATGGTTAATTACCAGATCCTCCTATCAACCCTACTGGCAAAGGGCATCTCAGGAACCACACTCTAGTGGTTTGAGTCTTACCTATCAGATAGGTCCTTCAAAGTATCTTGGAGAGGTGAGGTGTCCAAGTCGCAACATCTAACTACTGGGGTGCCTCAGGGCTCTGTTCTTGCACCACTTCTCTTCTCTGTCTACATGGGATCATTAGGTTCTGTCATTCCGAAACATGGCTTTTTATACCACTGCAATGCTGATGACACTCAACTCTACCTCTCATTCCATCCTAATGATCCGACAGTAGCTACTCGCATCTCAGCTTGTCTAACAGACATTTCTTCCTGGATGATGGATCATCACCTTCAACTCAACCTTGCCAAGACAGAACTGCTTGTGGTTCCAGCAAACCCATCGTTCCATCCCAGTTTCAGCATCAAGTTGGGCACATCAACCATACCTCCTTCAAAAACAGCCAGAAACCTTGGAGTTATGATTGATGATCAGCAGGGGCAGATCTAGAAAAATATTGATGGGGTGGCGAGAAGGGGGCAGGAATTTTTGAGGGGTGGCAACATATGGCAGACCTAATATACTGAATTTAGTCACAGTTATCACAGTTTGACGATAAATATATGTGCACACAAAAGGACACAGGCTATCATTTACAAACTTAATCTCATGCAATCAGTGTCTTGCATTTGAAACAGTTCATATAAGGAATAAGCACCACCACACTCACTAATGCATACAGTATGCATCGACATGTAATTAAGAGCATTATAAAAGGTTCAGTGTTATCAATATGTCAGTTTATTATAAGTTTATTATAAGAAACACAAGATTTTAACAGCCAATGACATTTCCAAAGTGTATACCAATATGCATGTAACTTTAGAGAAGGTTCCTAAATTTGAGACTCGTCCAACGTCCAACATCTAGCCAACTTTATGTCTGTTTTTTTTTTGTTGTTTTTTGTTTTTTACTTTTAGTTTTCTTTTCTCTTTGCTGGATTGGATTCATCCATCAATTATGAACATTCAGCCGCAAACATGAGTTGCGAGCGGTCGCAAGCGCGGATGGGAGAATGGAGGAAGTTTTTTTTTTTTTTTTTGGAGAGCAACTGGGATGGTGCCCCCTCTGCGAGTTGGTGCCCTAGGCAGATTGAGTCAATTCGGGAGTTCGGAGCGGGATCGCGAATCATTTCAGTCAGTTTGGGAGTTCCTAGCGGGATCCCGAATCATTTGAGTCAGTTATGGGGATCGTGAATCATTTGAGTCAGTTTGGGAGTTCGGAGCGGCTTCGCAGATCATTTGAATCAATTCGAGTGTTCGGAGCGGGTTCGCGAATCATTTGAGTCAGTTCGGGAGTTCGGAGCGGGATCGCGAATCATTTGAATCAGTTCGGGATTTCGTAGCGGGTTTGCGAATCATTTGAGTCAGTTCGGGAGTTCAAAGCGGGTTCGCGAATCATTTGAGTCAGTTTGGGTATCGCAAATCATTTGAATCATTTCGGGAGTTCGGAGCGGGATCACGAATCATTTGAGTCAGTTCGAGAGTTCAAAGCGGGTTCGCGAATCATTTGAGTCAGTTTGAGGATCATAAATCATTTGATTCAGTTCGGGAGTTCGTAGCGGGATCGCGAATCATGAAAGATTTGCACTTGTAAATTTTCAAATTCGCCATAACCTTTAATTCGTTGATGCCAACTGGGGTGGTAGCAGGGGTAGCAAGGCTTTGGTAGATCCGCCCCTGATGATCAGCTAACTTTCTCAGACCACATTGATAAAACTGTAAGATCCTGCAGATTTGCTTAAAGGCCCGTTCACACCAAGCACGATAACTATAAAGATAACGATAAAGATATAGTTCTAAAAATCATTCTCAATATTAAAGAATAGCAGAGTCCACACTACAACTATAACGATAAAGGCATAGAGAAACGGTATCGTTGGAGTCATTTTCAGAACGATTTTTTTCCCACCTGATTAACGATATAAACATTGACTGACATCCAATCAGAATCCATCCTGCTGTAACGAGCTCGAGGATTTAAAGCGGCAGACGCACTTGCGCTCAGAATTAACAGACGATATCGTTCGCTGGTGTGGACGCTTATATCGTTATGTTTATAGTTATCGTTCTTGGTGTGAACGGGGCTTTATTCAACATTAAGAAGATCAGGCCCTTTCTTTCGGAACAATTAATTACTTCAGACCAACTCAATCCGAGCATCTGAGTCCTTAGCCATCTTCAAGAATCGGCTTAAAACCCATCTCTTCCATCTTTATTTGACCCTCTAACTTTAGCACTCACTATTCTAATTCTATTCTTTAAAAAAAAAATCTAACTACCTTTCTAATCTTTTTTTATTCTATCAATTTTCTTTTCATTTATTATAAAGACCTCTAACAGCTTGCTCTATTCTTTTTCTGTTCTGTGTTTTCTTTTTATTTATTATATTATTTAAAAGCCCTTGCAACGTGTTCTGCGTTTAAGCTAACTGAGACTTGCTATGCTTCCAAATTCAAACTTTAAAAAGACAAGTTTGTTTAGACAAGTGATACAGTAGGTGACGTCATTTCGAACGCGTTGGATTTGCCGCGAGAGAAGCTGAGAGCGGCGGTGTTGAGCTGTCAATCAAACCGAAAGTAAACAAACAAAACCTATCCACCTTTTCTTGTCGTAGAAATGGGCGCAACCATTTGTAAATTCAATGGGTCTGGCTTCCGGTCTCAACTGCGTCCACTCCGTCCAACTATTTCAAGCTGAACAAACCAGTTCGTTTTGCTGCTTGATATTGAAAGTAATTGTGTCATCATATTATTTTAATGTATTATCTCAATTATGAACACAATGGTTTGTAGAGCAAACAGTTTGACCGTTTAGATATTCGTCGTTATTCTCCTCGTTATTTACCTGTAGAGGCTATTGAATCGGAAGTCTCATCCATAGGCTTACTTCCGCGTTGAAGAAAAAGGTGTATAACACACACTGAACACACATCATAACTAGTCTGAGCCTTTAACTCTAGGCGTTTATCTTCAGCTACAGCGGTTCTGTCTTATTGCAAACATGGGCAACTATTACTCTCTCATTTTCTCTCGTCTCTTTCCGAAAAAGCAGATTACGTTGCTTATGAGTAAGTCATTTTTCCCCTCTAAATTTTGGAATTAAACGTCGTATAGTTTGGTTACTGTCTATGCCACTTTATTGTTATTATGTGCTTAAATTGTTAAATATTTTTTATGACCATACATCAAAATTAGCATATGAATAATCTGATATAGCATAAATGGAAATTCGTCTTCTCCCAGTTGGTCTGGATGCAGCAGGGAAAACAACAGTGCTCTACAAACTCAAACTCGGTGAAGTTGTCACAACTATTCCAACTATTGGTAAGACATTGGTGTTAGATGTTTGTCATGTTTAACTGCCTTATATGGATTTTTTGTCTGCTTTATTGAATATTATAGTTTTTCTCTTTAGGTTTTAATGTTGATAAAGTTGATTATAAAAACATCTCCTTCACTGTGTGGGATGTTAGCGGTCAGACCAAAATCAGAGATCTTTGGAAATATTATTATCAGGACACTGAGGTACAATACAAACACACCTGTATGCATTATGAT
Organism: Carassius gibelio; assembly: GCF_023724105.1. NCBI lineage: Eukaryota > Metazoa > Chordata > Actinopteri > Cypriniformes > Cyprinidae > Carassius > Carassius gibelio. The sequence goes on from NC_068406.1 coordinate 23,228,884, forward strand.
TTTGCAGTTATATTGTATTTGAAAATGCCATTTTAATGGCGTGAACAAAGTGTGTGTTTGTGTTATTCAGGGCCTGATCTTTGTGGTGGACAGCAGTGATCATGACCGGATTGAAACAGCAGCAGAGGAACTAAACGCGATGCTGGCGGAGGACGAGATGAGAGACACGGTTCTGTTAGTTCTTGCTAACAAACAGGATTTACCCAAAGCCATGCCGGTCCACGAGCTGACAGACAGACTGGGTTTACACGCACTGAGAGGACGACAGGTGAACACACACACTCTGTTTGACACGTGATGTGTGATGTCAGTGTGTTTCAGTGAAATTAACCTCTCTCTCTCTCTCTCTCTCTCTCTCTCAGTGGTTTGTTCAGGCCACATGTGCGGTTCAAGGGTCAGGTTTATATGAAGGACTGGATTGGCTCTCAGATCAACTTTCAGGACGACCGTAATGCTGGAACTTTATGTTTTGGGTTTTTGTGGCCTGATACTTCAAAACTAATACATACTGTAATTGAATGTATCTGCCTTCAGCTGTTTATTATCTCAAAAGCATTTTTATGTATTAATATTAAATCAAAACGGTGCTTTTTATATTGTGAGGTTACATCTGAAAACATGTTTAGCTATTTTTTTATTTTAATTATTGTTCCATGAACTCTGAAAGAAAAAACACTTTGAAAGACTTATTTTAATATGTGTTTTGTTGTATCTGGATTTGAAAGAATAAGCTGATGTTTGTCTGGAAAATATATACATATACAGTATGTGTGATGTGTGTGTGTGTGTCCTTCAAATATCTCCAATAAATGGTGTATTTATTTTCAAACAATAGTATTCTTATGTCTCATTTAAATATATATAACAGAATAGAAAAATGCATGAGAAATAGAGTGTTTTGCAGTTATAGACAGATTGATGTAAGATGAATATTTAATGCATGCATGAATAACAACAGAAATTCTGAATCAGATTGCAAACATGGTCATAATGTTACATTTTGTATAATTTATGAATAAAAATAGATCAAATAAATGACGAATTTATAAAAAAATTTTAGTAGCTTAAGTTTATGTTTAAATTTCAATAACTAATCATATTTGCAGAATGAATTACATTTTTGGAAAATACTAACTTTTAATTTGTAATTTAGCTAAAGTTTTTAGCTGATGCTATCTTCAAAAGAAAAACATATTAGTAAAAAATGTAAATAACCATATGCCTGTGACAACAATTATATTATAAAAGACATTACATGTAAGTGTACTGTAAATTATGATACAATTGCTTTTCTAAAAGTAAAACATCCTATAATTTATAAAAAATGTTATGGTAAAATAACGCGAGACAACTATAATATCTAATTGTCGCTATGAGTAATGTGCACTGGATTGTTCTACGCTTGTTTGATTAATGTTTAGGATTATTTTATAGTCATATGTGTTACATTGATTGCTGTTGTTTGCTGTGAAACTGGTTCATGTGTTATTGTTGTTTATGAATGCGAGAAGAGCCCATTATAATGAACTTTAAGTCATCTCATGGTCGTCCTCTTCATCTGATGTGTTATTTTAGGCACATATTACAGTAAAAATTATAACTCCTCAAATAGGTTGGAATATTAACATATTTTAATGACACAATCGCTCCACCAAAACGTTTCCCAAAGTTCAGTTCAATGTTATTCAAATGAAATCAAAGACTTCCAAATTCAAACTGTTTGTTTAGACACGTGATACAATAAGTGACGTCATTTCGAACGCGTTGGATTTTCCGCGAGGGAAGCTGAGAGTGGCAGTGTGGAGCTGTCAAGTGTCAATCAAACCGAAAGTAAACAAACAAAACATCCTTTCCACCTTTTCTTGTCGTAGAAATGGGCGCGACCATTTGTACATTTTATATTTTTAGCTGAACAAACCAGTTTTCGTTTTTCTGCTTGATATTGAAAGTTTGTGTGTCTTATCATATTATTTTAATGTATTATCTTAATTATGAACACAATGGTTTGTAGAACAAACAGTTTGACCGTTTAGATATTCGTCGTTATTCTCCTCGTTATTTACCTGTAGAGGCTATTGAATCGGAAGTCTCATCCATAGGCTTACTTCCGCGTTGTAGAAAAAGGTGTATAACACACACTGAACACACATCATAACTAGTCTGAGCCTTTAACTCTAGGCGTTTATCTTCAGCTACAGCGGTTCTGTCTTATTGCAAACATGGGCAACTATTTCACTATGATTTTCTATCGTTCCTGTCCGAAAAGGCAGATTAAGTTGCTTATGGGTAAGTCATTTTTTCCCCTCGTAACTCTGAATTGAACGTCTTATAGTTTGGCTACTGTTTATGTCACTTTATGTTATGTTATGTGCTTAAATAATTGTAATGACCATAAAGCAAAGACCATGAGCATATGAATAAACTGATATAGCGTATATATGAAATTTTTCATTGTGAAATAAATGGAAATTCGTCTTCTCCCAGTTGGTCTGGATGCAGCAGGGAAAACAACAGTGCTCTACAAACTCAAACTCGGTGAAGTTGTCACAACTATTCCAACTATTGGTAAGACAGTTTTAGTTATTTTGTCATGTTTAAATGCCTTAAATGGATTTATTGGTGGCTTTATTGAATATTATAATTTTTCTCTTTAGGTTTTAATATTGAAACAGTTGAATATAAAAACATCTCCTTCGCTGTGTGGGATGTTGGCGGTCAGAGCAAAATCAGAGGACTTTGGAAATATTATTATCAGTACACTGAGGTACAATACAAACACACCTGTATGCATTATGATTTTGCGGTTATATTATTTTTGAAAATGCCATTTTAATGGCGTGAACAAAGTGTGTGTTTGTGTGATTCAGGGCCTGATCTTTGTGGTGGACAGCAGTGATCATGACCGGATTGAAACAGCAGCAGAGGAACTAAACGCGATGCTGGCGGAGAACGAGATGAGGGACGCGGTTCTGTTAGTTCTTGCTAACAAACAGGATTTACCCAAAGCCATGCCGGTCCACGAGCTGACAGACAGACTGAGTTTACACGCACTGAGAGGACGACAGGTGAACACACACACTCTGTTTGACACGTGATGCGTGATGTCAGTGTGTTTCAGTGAAATTAACCTCTCTCTCTCTCTCTCTCTCTCTCTCTCTCAGTGGTTTGTTCAGGCTACATGTGCGGTTCAAGGGTCCGGTTTATATGAAGGACTGGATTGGCTCTCAGATCAACTGTCCAGACGATAAAACACTGCTGCGTTCAAACTACTTGAAGAAAGGACACTACATCAACGGAATGTAGCCTATAGTCTAGGCCTATTTTTGTCTCAGATGTATGCTTGCCTTCATTATGTGCCTTTTTAAATTCACCAGATTGTCTGTGAATTTATAAATTATGCATTACTACTGTGCTGTCTACTATTATTTTATTTATCTATTACTGTATTTAATGTCCTGTTAATTTAATGCTACAAAAGACTTGCTGTTATATGTCACATTTGACTTATTTTAACAGAGGTTTTTTTGTATTTGGGCTTTGGAAGAACAAACTGATGTCTGCCTGAAATATATGTATCCGTGCCTTTGAGATATCTCCAATGAATTATGCATATTTATTTACAGTAGTGGGTTTATGTGTCATTTAATAAATATCACAAATAGAAAAAATGTGTGAGAAATAGTGTTTTGCATAATTATGGTACTAGATAGATAGATAGATAGATAGATAGATAGATAGATAGATAGATATCAATCTGTACAAGCAAATAACTCCAATAAATGATGCATTAATTTGAAAAAAAATTATGTATTTGTATTGTAGTATGTTACTGTTTCATTTTCAATAACTATAATCATATTTGAAAACTGGATTACATTTTTGAGAAATGTATTAAATATAATTGTTTTCATTTAGTTGTTCATCTGAAGTGACTTTACAGTAACAACCAAGGCAACCTAATGCCTTCTTATGATACATAAATTAATTAATTTTAAGTAAAAAAAACATTGAAAAAGAACTTAAACATAGAATTAATAATTTTTATTATTTTTAAATGTATTACTGGTGCACTGTCACATTTTTTTAAAGTTAAATAATGTTAAAAAAAAGAAGAAAAGTACAAAAAAAAAAGAAAAAAGTCACCATATGCAATATTTCTTTACATACATGTTATGCGTTCATGTATGTTTACGTTTCAGTCTGTATGAACATTTTCAACTTAAAAGCTCACACTTATTACTTAAATAATGAAGAAAGGTGATGTGTTTGAAGTTGTCGGCTCTTCATCATGTTTCGTGATGTGGCACCGGTGGTGACGTCATTTCGACCGCGTTGGAGCTAAAGTGTGACGTGGTCCAGAAAAAGTAGCACTCAAGCTGTTGGTCAAAACTCACTTTCAGCTGGACAGAAAGAAGAAAGAGTGAAAGAAATCCAAAGAAAGAGTGATTCTGACTCCGCTGCCGTGAGCTGGAGTTTGATATTTAACGGAGGTTGATCTGAAGCGCCGAGAGCTGCTGTGCTAAAGCGCTAGCTCTTAGTCGAACACTTCTCGAATAAGTTTGACTTTTACACTTTTTCTTCTTCTTTGAGCCGCTTTAAACATGGGTTTGACCATTTCAAGCGTCTTTTCTCGCTTGTTTGGGAAAAAGCAGATGAGAATTCTCATGGGTGAGTATGAAGTTGCTTGTTGTTGTGAATTAGCTTTGATAAACGGCTATTTTGTTGTCATTTTACACTAAATTATGTTTTCTATAAAAATCATGTATGAATGCTCTTATGATCTATAGATGTAAACATGAATTCAGATTGTTCAGAAGTCAGTAAAGCAGTCGCTTGTCGTTGTAGAGAGTTGTAGTCTTTGTTTCCCATGAAATAGGAAGGTATTTATGCAAAGTAAAGTTTTCCAGTGTGTTTGACTTGATTTGATTCCTGTTCTTCTTCAGTTGGTCTGGATGCAGCAGGGAAAACCACAATCCTCTACAAACTCAAACTGGGAGAAATAGTCACAACTATTCCAACAATAGGTAAGGGATACGAGATATTGAAAGGGCTCCACCAACGCTGGTGTCCCTCAGGGATGTGTTTTCTCCCCATTGCTCTTTTTGTCTCTCAATTTTGTCTTCTTCTTACAAGAATTGTGAGATGTATTTTTTTTTGTTTATTTTTTATTTTGTGGCACAATCATACCAAATGCATTGTTTTTCCTCAGAATTGCTTAAAAAAAAAAATCACAATTATATATTTTTATTGATGGAAACAAAAACAGAATTGTGAGATATTAACTTAAACTTGTGAGGGAAAAAAGCCAGAATTTTGGAAACATACAATATTACATATCACAAAAAAATATAAAAACTCCATAGATTTTAGGTTAAAGTAAGTATATTTTTAATGGACGGATATTTTCACAAACACATTTTTGAGTTTAAAATAAAACATTTACCTTAAAAAAATGTAGCATTAAGAAAATGAAGCATTTATTTAGTTATTTTCATGACTTGTATGTGCACCGGTTTTGTGAATTTATTGCATGAATTTTATCTTGAAATGTGCACAAGTGCAAGATCTGCAGCTCTTAAATGATATCGCACCCAACCCTGTGTGCTTCCGTTAGGCTTTAACGTCGAGACGGTGGAATACAAGAACATTTGCTTCACTGTGTGGGATGTGGGTGGCCAGGATAAGATCAGGCCTCTTTGGAGACACTACTTCCAGAATACCCAGGTAAACCGATGCATCACATCGCGTCAGGACTAAGATAGTCAAACAACAATGGAGTCGCAGCATTCCTGCAGGATGAAATGCTCATTGTGCCACGGCCGAACTGATTGAGTTTGATCATCCAGCCTTGTGAGCTGCTAGAAAAACAACTACGGGTGTGTGGTTCTAGTTTGGCTTAATGCCGTCGATGTGCTTCATATGAGGATGTTGGTGTTACTATTAGGATTAAGTTGAACTGGAACGGCCTTTACTAGAGTTTGATTTAGAGAACAGAACAGTTTCTCTTCTGTCCGTGCAGTTCTCTTTTGCTTTGCTGACATTTTTTATATCAATAACCTCGTAAGAGAATATCTTACTTCTGCTTGCTCTTTATTTCCTGAATCGATTGCAAAGTAAGTGTTTACAGTGATCTTGAGGTCGTAGAAACTCAGACATTGATATAAAATAAGAAATTTGAGGCAGTCTTTGGCCTCAAAACAAAAACGTGTCAGGATAGTAAAACCTCATTTGTATTCATTTAAATGCCTAAAACATTATTATTCTGTGCAACCGATATTATAGTTTGCATGCTGTAAAATTAAATGGGTCATTATTAAGTGAAGAATCAAATGTTTTAAGTGTTATAATAAGTGTGGTAATGAAGCAGGATAGATGCAGTTATTCCTAGTAAATGAGAGAATTTAAAAACATTTTGGTGAACTATCTTTAAAAAAAAAAAAAAAAAAAAAAAAAGTAAATTGTGGTATAAAATGTAGCATACTCAGAAAAAAAAATCTTCCTCTTGTTTTCTAATAAAGATTTTGAAAACTTTCTTAAATCAAGATACTTTTATGCAAAATTAAGATATGAAGTCTTGTTTTCTTGGAAATGAAACAAAATTGAGTTTATACTTGCATTTAGTCATTTAGCAGGGGCTTTTATCTAAAGCGACTTACAATGACGACAATGGAAGCAATCAAAACCAACTAAAGAGCAATGATATACCAATGTCTCAGTTAGCTTAATGCTGTACAAATAGCAAGGGCTTTTAAATAATATAACAAATAAAATTAAAATAGATAGAATAGAAAAAGAATAAAGCAAGCTTGTGTTAGTTTTTTTTTTGTTTTTGTTAATTGTATAATAAATGAAAAGAGAACAATACAAAAAAAAGAACAAATATCAGAATTAAAAACTAGTTTTTCCTCTTTTTTTTTTTTTTTAGACTCCATCAGCAGATATTTGTTCTAGAGGTCGACCGATATATCGGGCCGATATTTGTCATTTTTTTTATTTTTTATATATCGGCCAATATCCGTGTTTAGTTGAGCCGATTGAAAGTCAGGCTTCGCTCACATATATTATATATTTAATACTTGGTCAGTTTATTGATTTGTTTGATTAACTTTAGATAAAAAGATTTTATTTTAATAATTTGCAGTGCACAAAATTTAGATTCAAGAGTCAGTTCAAGTCAGTGTTCAATAAATGATGTTAAGTTTAGAAATGTTGTGCATCCACTTACATTTTAGCATGGAAATGAAGGGGAAAACTTCAAGATATCAGCCCTAAATATCAGCAGCACGTATCGGCCATCGGCTGACCCTGACCTCTAAAAATCGGCATCGGTTATAGAAAAACCCATATCGTTCAATCTCTAATTTGTTCTTGTTTTAATCATTAATCTTGATTAGTTAAAAAGAAATAAGACTTGCATAATTTAGCTTTTCAGTGTATTCTGATTTCAGAATCTCTAAACATTTGCACACTGAAAATCAAGACAAAAGTACTGAATTAGTATTAGAAGGTACTGTAATATTTTAGTTCACTCTGAATGTGACAAGTTGTGTTGTTTCTTCAGGGCCTGATCTTTGTCGTGGACAGTAACGATCGTGAGCGAGCACAGGAAGCAGCAGAAGAGCTTCAGAAGATGGTGAGGAAACGCTCTTCTGAGATTAAAAACTGCTCAGGTTTTATCTGTGTGCCTGCACTGAGAGCAACAACACGAGTGAATACTAACAAAACACATCTTTTATTGTGCACAGTGGTCTATCTGAAGTATTTCTGTTTCAAAACGCCCTAAATGTCTGCTCATACTCTGTCTGCAACAGCTGCAGGAGGATGAACTGAGAGACGCCGTTCTACTTGTTTTTGCAAATAAACAAGATCTACCAAACGCCATGGCCATCAGTGAGCTGACGGACAAACTCGGCCTGCAAACACTCAGGAGCAGAACTGTGAGTGATGCAATTATGTATGCTTAAAGTGCAATATTATAATAGTTTTGCATAATGATAAGCTCCATTTAAAAAAAAAAAAAAACACACAGTAATATTGTTTTTTGGTTATTAAGATGTATGCATAGATCTAGATGTGTACACAGACGTGTAAATTAATCATATCTTGGTCAGTATGTGCACCACTGGTCAAACATTTGGAATAAATACAGTTTTTAAAAATGTTTTGGAACATTGTGCTCACGAAGGCTGCATTTATTTAATCCAAAATATAGTAAAAAACGCAATATTGTGAAATGTTATTACAATTTGAAAATAGCAGTTTTTTATGTGAATATATGTTAAGATATATTAATGCAGTCTTCACTGTCACATGATCCTTCAGAAATCAGTGTAATATGCTGATTTACTGCTCAATTATTAGTTATTATTGGTGTTCTATTAATAATAATTGGTGTTTTTAATCTTTTTATTGTTGAGAACCGTTTTGCTGATTATTAGGTTTTTGGGAAACTGATACATTTATGATGAATTGAAAGTTCAAAGGAACAGCATTTATTTGAAACAAATCTTTTGTAACACTGTCAATGTTTTACTTCCACTTCTGAACAATTTAAAGTGTTTTTGTTGAATTAATTAATTTTCTTGCGAATAGTTAGCAGCATTTTCACAATTTCCACATAAATTGATTACTAATGTTTTCTGAGCAGCAAATCATATTATTCTGATTTCTGAAGATCATGTGACACTGAAGACTGGAGGAATGATGCTGAAAATAGATTTGAACACAATAAATTATTTATTCAAATAGTAAATTTATTTTAAGTTTTAATAATATTAAACAATTTTTTTTTTTCTTCAATGAAATTAATGCAGTCTTGCTGTGCAGAAGAGACTTCTTTCAAAACATGTTAAAAATTAGTGATATTTTCATTCACTTAAATGCACACTGTATCCATCTATTGGTAAAAATATATCTATCTTGTGCTTCTCATCAGTGGTATGTCCAGGCGACCTGTGCGACTCAAGGGACGGGTTTATACGAGGGATTAGACTGGCTTTCTGAGCAGCTCTCCAAACGCTAAACTGCACTTCCTGTCCAAGCAGGATGTGTGCTGTTCCAAAGAACATGATTAGCAGAGTTGATGCAGCACAGAAGCTGTCCATGTATCATTTTCAGTTGATCGCTACCAAAAATCAACATCAGCAGCAGTGCATTTTAACATTTTGTTCCTTTTTTAGTTCATTGCACCTTTGACCTGGACTGACATTTCTCCCAGATTCATTCCACTTGATGTGTGTAGCCTTATAGTCTTCTGTAGATCTGACCACAGTATGAAAGATACTAGAATTGTTAAGAAGCTCTTGCAGGACATCTAGGTTCTTGTTACAGTAAGCATAAACATTCTGTTAATAATGATAACTTTTGTGTATTTATAAAAATGCTCTATTTTTGCCCCTCAACTTGATTTATTCCATTATTTTCATTATAAACAGCTCATTCCCAGGCGTTTGCATGCCGTACATCCAAGTAAATGTTCTCCGAGAAGCATGCATTTAATGAATAAAAGATTTTTCTTATAGTTGCACACTTCGAGACTGGGAATGCATTGATGTAAGCAATAGTTTTAATGCTTCTAACATGCTTGAGTTTATATTGATAACTATTCAGATGTTTGTGTTGTAAATAAACAGCCTTTTCATGTACGTAATCACAGTTGCCTTAAACGTGCCGTGCTTTGAATGCACTCGCTCCTGATTTAGCATCTCTGGTGAGAACAACCCTGTGCAAATGTCCAAGACATAATCAAACCTTTTTATTCCCAGCTTTTGAAAATATTAAAACTGACCGGTGCTAGGAATCATCTAGCTGTTCCCTTTTTAAGAATGTATTAAAACATCATGAATAAAGAGTGAAGCTAAGTCTGAAATGCATCAGTTGTATGGGTGTGTATTAACTAAGGCTCACGAAAGAATTTCACTCATCATTTAATGTCATTTAAGGGTCATGCATCATTTTTTGAGATTTTAAGAGTTATACATACAGGTTGCACATTGCAGAAACTGATGGTATTCATGTTTATTTAAGATATTTCACCCAAAAATGAAAATGTCCTCACACTCAGGTCATCCAGAATGTAGAGGAGTGTGTTTCTTCATCAGATTTGGAGAAAATAGCATTGCATCATCTGTTTACCAATGGATGCACTGCAGTGAATGGGTGCCGTCAGAATGAGGGTCCAACGGTTTAAATTTAACATGCATTTATGATGGATTTGTTTAAATCATGCAGCTTCACAAGACATTATGGATTATTGTGATGTTTTTATCAGCTGTTTGGACTCTCAAACTGACGGCACCCATTCACTGCAGAGCATCCATTGATGAGACACTGATGCAATGCTACATTTCTCCAAATCTGTTGAAGAAACGAACTCATCTACATCTTAAATGAAGTATTACTTCATGAGGAAACTGGTTATTTCCAATCACTCTTCTGGTTTGAAAAGCAGAGTTATTAAAGCAACATCACTAAATGTTGGATGAATTTAAACCGTTGCATATTGTAAATACATCTTTCAATATTTCCAAGTAGGTGTGTGTCATAACTGGCATTTGATAAATATCACACAATCCTCATCATCAGTTTCCATTTGTACAAATAAGAATGAAGTGATGTGATAAATATAAGCACAATGCTGAAATCTAAAATAGATTTTAATGAAACACGATGATCATTTCACTTCCACTTGAGGTCACACACCAGTGCGATGTGATCCGACGGGTGCGAGACGCTCGGAAGAGCCACGCAGGTCGTGACCTCCTGGAGGCTGGGTAGAGGAATCACCTGCTCCACCTGAAGCACATGCGGCTCCACGAAAATATAGTCCAGACAGCCCTGGAAGCCTCCGACGTAGTTAGTGAAAGCTGGGACCCCGCAAGCACTGGCCAGCTGGAACGGGTTCATCAGTCCCACCTGGATCTGCTCTTCCGGTCCATTAGAGGCCCAGTCGGCATGATTCTCCGAGACGGATCCGTCACAGACGAGCTGGAAGAGACCGGAGGAGGGCGTGCTGTTGAAATCACCCGAGAATATGAGTCCGGCTCCAGGATGCTTCTCTGTCACAACCTGCTTCATGTGTTTCAGGGCCACTGCAATCTGAACCAGTCGAATGTTTCCCCCTGAACACACAGCAGACTGTCAGAAACTGTGACGCAAACTTCAGTATATTCACACTGATTCTCACCTTTAGGGTGCCAGTACAGGTGTGTGTTTCCCACACATAATATCCTTGACGGGTCACACAACGACTGCAAGACGGTCACCTGAGAAATCAGGGTAGAGATGCATTTTTGTTAGTTTTCCTAAAAGCAAGATGATTTAAAATGATTTGAAGCATTAAAACAAGCCACATTTTTTTAACTACAAATATTTTAATTCAAGAAAGTAATTGCAAAATGGTGCAAAAAAAAAAAAGATTATATATAAATGAATATTTAAAATAAACAAAAAGATAGGACTTAAAATTATTTAAAAGCATCGATAAAAATAAGCCAAGATAACTAAAAATCTATATATTTTATATTTTGACTCAAAACAATACTAGAAAAAAAAGCTGTATAATTTTTTTAATAAAAATAATATATTTTTTATTTTGACTCGGAAAAAAATACAAAAAAAACTATTCTTTTTTTTAAATAAAAAATAATATATTTTTTTATTTTGACTCAAGTTGTGTACATTTTTATTTATAAAAATAAGAGTAAGATAAATAAAAAAAAATCATTTTAAAATAAATAAGGCATTTAAATGGTTTAATGACAAATAAAAATCAAGATATTTCTTATTTTAATTAAAGAAAATATTGATTAGAAAAATATGTAAAAAAACAGATAATAAAAATAAGATAAAAAAATAAAGTAGATTAAATAAGATATGAATTAAAGATAAAACAAGCAATAAATTAAAACTACCAAAAATATATATATTTTTTATTTCAAGAAAATATTTATTAAAACATTTTTAGAGAGAAAAGCTGTTAAAATAAGTATATAAACGATCGAGAAAACAAGTTACATTACAATAAATGATTCACAATATTTAAAGTAAAACAAAACAACAATCAAAATAAGGCAAAAATCTAAATATTTCTTTAAAAATAAATACAGGATTTCCAGTCTTGAAAATCCTAGATATATGAGGCAGCTCAATTTTAAATGTGATTTTTAGACCTGAAAAAAATAATGCATATTGTAATATATATATATATATATATATATATATATATATATATATATATATATATATATATATATATATATTTGTTAAAATGATTGACATTTTCACAGATTCTGCATGGGGTGCCCAAACTTTCAAGCCCCACTGTGTATGTATATATATATATATATATATATATATATATATATATATATATATATATATATATATATATACACACACACACACATATCCACCAAGTTACAGTGAAATACCTGCAGCATCGTGGACCTGCTTCCAATCTTCTCCTTCAAGCTGGGATTAGTGGACACTTTCTCCATCAGCTCCTGATGAAGCGGATCCGTCATCAAAGCCTCGCTCAGCATAATATCATACTGCTGGACCAATCTCAACTTAGACCTCCGAAAATACGTGGCCAGACCTTCATGCTGCCTTTCCTTGATCCTAAAAACCCCTTCCAATCCAAACGCATCTAACGCAGGAGATAAACTATCTACAAAAGCGCCTTTATCCACCTCCTGGAGGCAAACGATGTCAGCGTTGTACCCTGACAGCTCCTTCTTGATCAGATTCTGTCTGTAGTCCATTTCTAAAGCGTATGGTGCACAGTAAGGATACAGGACCGTTTTGGAAAGATCAGTTTGAGCGTAGATGTCAGCTAGGATGTTGTAAGACACAACCCTCAGTGAAGATTCATCAGAGATCTTCTGAGTGAACATGTGTCTGGTGTCAAAGCTGCATGTTCCCGGACCGGCTTCAACTACGCCTGAAGATACCAGATCCTTAGGTTCCCCGAACCTGGATCCGTCCCCAGGCGTGCATTTCAGCATCACCTTCAAACCTATGTCCTGATTGGATGGTGTGAACACACGCTCACATCCAGCCTCCATCCAGGAGTCTTGATCTCCACTTATATGTGAATTAGGAGATCTTTCTTTGAACCATTTGAACTTAGAGAGCTTCAGATCTCCAAACTCTATCTCTAGTTTGGGACAAACTGGAAACCCTGCCATTAGAGATTTTGGGAGCTCGGATAGAGTGAATGTTGGAGGATTCAGTTCTACTTTATACTTAATATCACCGATATGCAGCACTGCTCCATCTAGCCAGGCGCGCGCGTTCACGGTGTCCTCGGGAACGCGGGTTTCGTTCACGCGCAGGCTGATTTCTAGTTCACCCGCTTCTGGGGTCTCGGTTTTTTCTTTGTTTGGTTTGGATTTCTTCGCTTTGTTTTGGCTGTTGGCTATTCGAGCCAGTGCTTTCCCCAGCGGTTCGGTCTGATCTCTCAGCATCTGTTTGTTACTGCCGTTCAAATTGAACGAGATGGTCAGTTTGGACTCGCGAGGCACGCATCTCACCACACATCTCTCCATCTTCAGGTTTCTGATGGTTCTTAGGATTGAAGAAGGGGGAATGTAACGGGAAAATAGCTTGGTAAGCCGGTTCAACATGAGCGCGGGGAAGAACAACATCCGGTGTCATCCACGATCACGAAACGCTCTTTTTTTATCCAGAACTCCAGATTCGACATATACCTATTTATATATAATTCACATCTATCGTGAATTGCGTCTAAAATGAAATTATGATATATTTATGTTTAGTTTAATTTTTATTAAATCGGTTATTATATCAGTAAATAAAGGCGCTGAAGTTACCTTAAAACAGATTTTAACGAAAACGCTGATCTCAATATAAGGGTTATCTCATTGTTAATGGTGTTATAAAGTTATTATTACATAATTATGTAAGCCTGTCTATGGATTTTTCTGTGGTCAGTGGAAAAGAGAACACGGTGCTGGTGAATTATAGGATACATAAGATTAGAATAAATACAAATTAGATTAAACGAATGCATTATGGGTACTAATGGGTAAAAAATATTGGATGCTTAACTTATAATATATATACAGCGGGAGATTTTAAATGATATAAAAAATGTTTTTTATTAATATTGTTTACATCAATAAAATATTATTTAAACAAAATGTTTACAGTTATTATCTCAATTCATTTATTTATTTATAATATTTTCACAGTATAAATTTGGCCTTTATACAAATTAGATTAAAATAAATAAAATATCTAACAGTAGCCTACTGTATAATAAGTAGAAAAATAGCAATAAAGTTACCTGATATATATATATTTTTACATATATATATATATATATATATATATATATATATATATATATATATATTAACTTATTTAATTTTTTAAGTATAATTCTTACGTTTTTAAGTATAACTTGGATTTTTATACAAGAAACTACATTTTTTTTTTATAAATATTAAAAATATTGATGCTCTACGTAAAGCAAGATAAAGAACGTGATCTTTTAAACTCATACCTGAGTATTTTATAATGCCACTAGGAGGCGCTATTTGTAAGTGGTTGATTTCTTTAAAGCTGTTAAATAGTTTGTCGAAATAAAATCTCATAGTTATAATAAACTGTATTTGATAAATGCACTTTTAGTCTACCTAATTATGGATTAAATTGAAAACAGTGCACAAATAATTCTGCAACATAACTGTGCTGCTGGTTTTATTGAACTCAGCTGAGAGGACAATAATAATAATCATCATCAAACATGAATACATCATAACCCATTTCACATCTCTCTATTTTATCTGCATAAATATCTGCTGAACAAAGTTAAGCTATTAATAGGTTCCCAAAGACATATACATGAAAAAAAAAACTTTTCCCATATTTAACACATTATGATATTACCAATATGCATGGTACAAAGCAAACAGTCAGATTATTCTGGTTCAGAAATGTCTCTAGCCACTGGCATGCTGCATGTTCACTACATTAAAACATCATGTTGCTTCCTTTGTTGTTTTGCTTCAATCGTCAATTAAAAATCCAAGTAATAAGAAGCCGCTTCTCACCACAGCCAAAAACATACACAAAAGACTAATAAAAAATGATACAAAACCCAGAGTTAACATACAGTCTACATATTCTCAAAATAACATCAGTAAAGAAATCAAAGTATTTTCTCACAATTTTTTTGCAACTCGAGGGAAAATGTTTCAGATTGAAACATCTATTTGCTGGTTACACACTTTATTGAAACCATCACACAGTATGTTTGAATATTAGTTCGAGTTTTTGCTTATCAGCACCAATTTCATTATCAATGGGGAAAAGCATTTTTCCCCCATCTGTTCATTGATACACAAATTGAAACTATATTACATATGGTTTATTCACAGTTTAAAACTTCGAAGTCAACATGAAATCAAAATACTCTCTTAATACACATTCCTGGATTTATTCTGATTCATTGTGCTTGTTGTTCACCATCCTATGGTTTCCAACACAGGATAAAAAAATATTTAACAGTTATTGAGACTTTTTATTTCATAATTCATAAAAAAAAAGTTTTTTTCTAGCAGTTTATATCTCTTGATTCAACTGACTTTTTTTCTCACGAAACATAATTGCAATATAAAAACTCAGTAATGTGAAATATAAACAAAACAACTGTGAGATATAAACAATTGTAAGTTAAAGCTCACTTGTGAGATAAAAACTCAATTGAGATATAAACATAAGTATGATATAAACTTAGAATGTTATGACATAAACTCAAAATTGGCGGGAGATATAAACTCTGAATTATGAGTTACACATTCAGAGAAAAAGTCAGAATTATGAGAGAAAAAAAGTAAAAATTGCAAGATATGAAGATATAAATATTTATATTTCTCAATTCTGTCTTTTTTCCCTCAAATATAAATTCAGAATTGTGAAAAACAGTCGCAATAAATCTTTTGATATTTTCAATTCTGTAGCAGAATTGCTCTTCCATAATATCATCCAATCAGTTCCAGATGAAAAAAATCAAGATGTTTTATGCACAAATACGTAAAATTACAACTGCAAAATTGCTTGCGAAACACTATTTATATTGACTTCAAAGAAGCATCAGTACTGAAGTTAAATCTGGTCCTTAGCAGTCAAACAGAAGCTAAGACAGACGATGCAAATGCAAGATATATATCAATTATTGTGCTATTCTGAATTGCATTCAAACATCTGAAGATCTCCTTCCCCTATAACCTGATGCTGAATGTTTAATTCCTAGATTTTTGGTGAGAACAGGTGGATATCTCCCAATCCTCCGGTGTGCTGAGCCTGTAAAGCTCTCGAAGGAACCTGATTCGGACTTCCACTGTCCCACCACAATGATGTCACTGCCGTGGTGCAGTCAGTCCCAAACGGCTTTGATTCTCTGCTCGGATGAGAGTTTTCTTCCCGTCCGGCCTCCAGAGCTCACAGTCACAGAAGTGTCCGTCTCTCTCGGGACTCTAGAGGTTGTTCTTCTCTGTGCTCTCTGCTTCTGTGCTGCGAGGGAAGTAGACGGTGGTCTTGTGCTCTTCGTAGCGGTCGATGTGCTTCAGGTGAACCACCATGTGCAGTGCGTAGGCCAGCACCAGCAGCAGGATCAGAGACGTGATCAGACCCATCAGGATGGCAGGAGTGAAGAAGGTCGCGCAGTCACTGGCCGCCGCAAACTTACTGGACTGAACGTTAAACGCCTGGATCTGTGAGGAACAACAGAAGAAACAGCACATCACTATCTATCTATTTATCATCTGTCTGTATCTGTCCGTCCATCTGTTTCTGTCTGTGTGTATCTGTCTGTCTGTCTGTATCTGTCTGTATCTGTCTGTCTGTCGGTCTGTATCTGTCTGTCCGTCTGTCTGTCGGTCTGTATCTGTCTGTCTGTATCTGTCTGTCTGTCTGTCTGTCTGTCTGTATCGGTCTGTCTCTGTCGGTCTGTCGGTCTGTCTGTATCTGTCTGTCTCTGTCGGTCTGTATCTGTCTGTCTGTCGGTCTGTATCTGTCTGTCTTTCTGTATCTGTCTGTCTGTCTGTCTGTCTGTATCTGTCTGTCTCTGTCGGTCTGTATCTGTCTGTCTGTTTGTATCTGTCTGTCTGTCGGTCTGTCTGTATCTGTCTGTCTCTGTCGGTCTGTATCTGTCTGTCTGTCGGTCTGTATCTGTCTGTCTTTCTGTATCTGTCTGTCTGTCTGTCTGTATCTGTCTGTCTGTCTCTGTCTGTCTGTATCTGTCTGTCTGTCGGTCTGTATCTGTCTGTCTGTCTCTGTCTGTCTGTATCTGTCTGTCTGTCGGTCTGTATCTGTCTGTCTTTCTGTATCTGTCTGTCTGTCTCTGTCTGTCTGTATCTGTCTGTCTGTCGGTCTGTATCTGTCTGTCTGTATCTGTCTGTCTGTCTGTCTGTCTGTATCTGTCTGTCTGTCGGTCTGTCTGTATCTGTCTGTCTCTGTCGGTCTGTATCTGTCTGTCTGTCGGTCTGTATCTGTCTGTCTTTCTGTATCTGTCTGTCTGTATCTGTCTGTCTGTATCTGTCTGTCTGTATCTGTCTGTCTGTCTCTGTCTGTCTGTATCTGTCTGACTGTCTGTCTGTCCATCTGTCTGTATCTGTCTGTCTGTATCTGTCTGTATCTGTCTGTCTGTCTGCCTGTCTGTCTGTCCGTCTGTCTGTATCTGTCTTTCTGTCTGTATCTGTCTTTCTGTCTGTATCTGTCTGACTGTCTGTCTGTATCTGTCTGTCTGTCTGCCTGTCTGTCTGTCTGTATCTGTCTGTCTGTCCGTCTGTCTGTATCTGTCTTTCTGTCTGTATCTGTCTTTCTGTCTGTATCTGTCTGACTGTCTGTCTGTATCTGTCTGTCTGTATCTGTCTGTATCGATCTGTCTGTCTGTCTGGATCTGTCCATCAGTCTGTCTTTCTGTCTATCCATCTATCTGTCTGTCTGTCTATTTTATCTGTTTTCTACTTGACAAAGTATTGTTTTCTACTTCTCCGTAATGTAGAAATAGCCAGAGAAGTTCCAGGCAAAGCAGAATATAAGTCATAGTTTTCTATATTCCAAATTAAAAAGCATTTAATTTCACCTAAACTCCTCATGTTCTTCCACACAATCTGGACTGTGAGCTTTTAAAAAGACGCTGCTCTCACGCCAAACCACACGCTTGTGTAACCACATTACACCCACCAGAGGCTAAAAATACAGCGCAAGATGCTACAACTCCAGTACGAGGCGCTTATCAGAGGAGGATGGAGGGAAAGAGATGCCTGCCAACCTGGAAGTCGGTGAAGGTTATGTGCCAGCTTGCGGCGTGGTCTGTGTTGGCGCTGGGTACCAGCAGCGTGTCGTACTTCTGCAGGCTGCTGACGTGCTGGCAGTGATAGGAGTTGGTGGAGGGCGCGTACACATCTGTAGCATTGAACACGGCCTCGTGCGTCCAGTTATAATGGATGTAAACGTTATCCAGAGTGAACCAGTTCTGTCCCGCAGACTCGTAGAATGTGTTTGACATCTGTAGTCTGTGGAAATAATCACGTATTTATCTCACAAAATTATATATATATATATATATATATATATATATATATATATATATATATATATATATATATATATATATATATATATATATATATATATATTTTACTCTAAATTCAGATTGGATGAACTACATTTGGAGGTACTGTACTTGGACTAATATTGACACATCTGCGATGATAAAAAAATAAAAAAATAATAATTTGATACAAATGGAAACTATTAACATTCTATAAAACCTTATAAAGAGGTTTGAATACATTTAAATTTTATTCCATTAAATTCCAAATCTGTCTGACTGACTACGAAATTATTATTGATGAAAACCTCTTTATAAATGTAAAGATGTTAATATTAAAATATTTGAATATTAAAAATAAAACAATTAATTTTCAAACATTGGTGCCTTTTGTCATATCGCTTAAATGTAAAATCACTGTATTGTAGTGGTGTAGAGTATAAATATAAAACAACTAAAATTGTATTTTATATACAATTATTATTTTTATATTTTAGGAAATGTAGTCATACAAACAAATTAAAATACCATGAATTAAAAAAAAATATAATTATAAAAATGTATTTATATGAAGTAAATAAGGAATAACCTGATAGCGAGGCCTCTTAGATCTTCCACATCGCCGAAACGTAGATTGAGTCTGCATAATAATAAAATATGTCAAAATAGTATTAAATATCCATCAAGTCAAACATGTAAATTCATTAGCTTTCAAATTTTCCAGCTCAATTATACACCAGGCTGAGGTAGTTTTTAGATTTTGATCATTTATTTATGGAATATGTCCAGGTAATATTTAAAAGTGCATTGTGATATTAAGTAGAACAAAACATAATATATATATAAAAAATTTTTTTTTACATTTCTAGACCTATTTTTGTGAGACAAACTGTTAAAAAGTACATTTGCATCACCGGTGTACATGCTGAACTCACATGGCTTTGTCTTTGCTGCAGAAGGAGCCTTTGGTGTCCACCGGTGCGTCTGGGCTGAAGGTCCTCTCTGTGAGGTCCACCAAACTGTGATTCCTGTACCTGATGGCCAGTTTGCGGGCTCTGAAGAGGATGCAGGTCTTTCCGTTGTAAGAAACACTCAGAGGAGAATACAGCAACATTCCTGGAGACTGAAGCAACTTCCTGCGTGGAGGAGCGTGAAGCGGCCATGCGTACGGCTGAAACAACAGTGACATGAGCAACACACTACAGTACACCATCATTCTCAAGTTTGAGGTCGGTATTATTGTCTGATTATGTATAGAATTTAATAAAATGTACAATAACTGCACAAACTATTGTGACAACACACATCCATGGTTAGACAAGTTTGGGTTTGAAAATATTTTAAATGTTTTGCTCAGCCAAGCTTAAATTGTTCTGATTAAAAATACAGGAAAAATATTTAAATTCTGAAATATTATTACAATTTAAAATAAGTGTTTTCCATTTGAATATATGTTAAAATGTAATTTATCATTCAGATTAAATGCTGTATTTTCAGTATCATTACTCCAGTCTTCAGTGTCACATGATCTTCAGAAATCATGAAAATATACTGATTTGCTGCTCAAAAAAAAACATTTCTGTTTATTATTAAAGTGGCACTGTGTAATGTTTCATGATAAATCATGATAAATGTCATTTTTCTTGATTCTTTGATAAAAAATAAAGTTAAAAACAGCATTCATTTAAAAATAAATGTTTTAATGTCACTTTTGATCAATTTAATGCATTCTTGCTGAATTCAAGTATAAATTTCTTTCAGAAATTGTGTATGTAAGACCTGTTGGTAAGTTGTCACAATTTAACCTGCTATTAAGCTTTTAAAGTTAAATCTAAACCTATAATAAACCACAAAACAGTTGATTGAACTGCAAATATGTAAACTGTAACATATTTTAAATCTATGTAAACCACAGATATTTCAACCAACAGACAGTATATTGTAATTAAATGTAATTAAACAACTATTTTCAGGAATAAAAGTCTTGAATGAAATACTCTTGTATCTGTGTGTGAGAACTAGCCCCGTTCTCCACTATGCTTTGCAACACACCTTATTCTCATGAAGAACAGTTTACAGAAATCATATTTGCAAAGGGAATTAGAGACTTTTGGGGCACCGTTACATATCCAAAATCAGAGTGAAAGTCCTGATTAAAAATGTAGCATGTCTGTAATCTGTTTTTTCAAAGACAGTGCAGTCTGTGAAGGATTAAATTCATCTGCTTTGGAGGGAAATCTGCACAAGGTCACAGTGTCTGGTCTCGTCTGGTCTCACCTGAAGCGCTCGTCTGAGACGCACTTCAGCCGCAAACACCGAGCCGTCAGCGTCCACCTCATCTGCACAACAACACATGCTCAATAAATCTGAACAAATATTTACTCATTTATTCAAACTAATATGCAAAAATAAGCATGTTTCTAAAGGACTGTGTGCACTATTACATAACATACTTAATGTTTTTTAAAAGAAGTCTATTTTGCTCATCAAGGATACATTTATTTTTTTATAAAAAATAAAGATTCCTTTTTAAAATAACGGTTTTCTATTTTACTATATTTATATATAATTCATTTCTGTGATGCAAAACTGTATTTTCAGCTTCTTCAGTGTCACATGATCCTTCAGAAATCATACTAATACACGGATTTATTATCAATGTTGGAAACACTTAATTTACAAATACATACGATACATACGCATTTTAACAATTTATTTAAGTTCCCTTCAAAGAAGTAACTTAATGGGACATAAATATTATAGATGCAGTTAAATACATCAATGAATTAATTAAATACAAAAATCATGGACCAGAGGCATGCGCACACACACACACACACACACACACACACACACGCACACACACACACACACACATTCTAAAAAAATGGAACCTGTAGTACTTCTAAGAATTCTTTGATGAATAAAAAGTTTAAAAGAAAAGTATTTATTCAAAATAGAAATATTTTCTGAAAATATAAGCATTTACTATGGCTTTATTAAATCAATAAAAAAATACTTTCTGAATAAAGTATTCCTTTCTTTCAAAAAAAAAGAAAGAAAGAAAGAAAGGAAATTTTACGGACTCCCAACTTTTGAATGGTAGTGTATATTGTTACAAAAAAAACAAAAACTTTTTGGTGCAGATTCTGATATTTATATGGACAGAAGGTGCTGGAATTCTGATGCTTGTAAAGTAAATATGTGAGCATTTTATAACAGATATATATATAAAATCAGTTGTCAATCTCTCTCTCTCTCTATATATATATATATATCTAATGCTGATTGATAGATGAAGAAATAAATGCTCCAAAAAAGATATGAGATGTTCTGGAGGCTTGTGAAGATCATTCCTCCACTAAGGAAGGGAAATGTTCTTCGAAAGATCCCAAGGATCAGATTTGAGACAAAACAATTATTGATGGAGAATCAAGTAAAGCTGCTTCCGTCCAAAAAATGTGTTCATCATTCAGCAGCAGCTAAAGCTGGACGTTTGTACAATTACACTAAAAGAGCTTTTACTGGATCAAAAAGTCTAAACCAACAATCAGACGACAGAAGGCACGGAGTAGACCTTGTAGATTTAGTTTTGATCATGTCGAACATTTAGAAATGTGCAGATCAAATATGATACATTAGGATTTTCAAAGAACCACTGAAGAAAGAAATCAAAGTTATTATTTAAATACTTACTTTGTTGGAATCTGATGTCTTGTGATGGTGCATCATCTGAGCTGTAAGAATGAGAATTTAATGAGTGCATTATATTACAGATGAATACCTGAAATCATATTTATAGTTGGATACAATCATTGGTTCTCAGCTGCAGATCAGATCTCCACGTGTTATGAATATGAATGAGATACAGGAGGCATTGATGCTGTGAGTCACTGCTGGATCGTCATCATCCGTGAAGTGAGACCAACTCGCTTTCAAGTCACTTCGCTTTGTTCCCGCAGGATATTTCTATTGCTCGGGAGATCTCAGTTACATTTCCTTTAAGCATCAGCTTAGAAATGCCTCAGGAGAAATAAATATACACACAAACGAGTCATGATAAATGCTCAAGTTCATATTGAAGAACAGATCATCAAAAAATGAAGATCTGCTGATAATGTGCTTAGCCTCAGGTCATCCAAGATTAGGATGACTTTGTTTCTTCATCAGGTTTGGAGAAATGTAGCATTGCATCAGTGTCTCATCAGAGGATGCTCTGCAGTGAATGGGTGCCGTCAGAATGAGAGTCTAAACAGCTGATAAAAACATCACAATAATCCACAGCCACTCGAGTCTATCAGTTAACATCTGGAGAAGACAAAACCTGTGTGTTTGTATTTAAATAAATCAATCATTAATATGTTTTTAATTTCAAACTGTTGCTGTTGGCCAAAAAGTTTATAATATTGTTTTCCCTGATTAAAAAAAAGTAACTTGTCTGAATCAGGAGCGTTTACAAGCCAAAACAGCTTTAAACAAATGGATTTTGATGTGAGAGACAACAGAAGATGGGCTTTTTCTCTGAAGGAAGCATTATTATGGACTCATGTTTTAGCTGGAAGAGACAGTTAAAAGTTAAAAACATCTTAATGATGGATTTGTTTCTTTCAAACATGCAGATTTTCATCTTATTGTGAACTCGCATTCTGACGGCACCCATTCACTGCAGTGCATCCATAATGCTACATTTCTCCAAATCTAATAAAGAAACAAACTCATCTACATCTTGGATGGCCTGAGAGTGAGGACTATTTAAGCTAATTTTCTTTTCTGGGTGAAATGTTCCTTAAAGATGTCTTCAGAATAACAGGTGAGGTTTCCTGGGTCTTTTTCTCAGAAACATCCGAGAAGCAGGAAACGTCTCAAATTTTTCTACTGTTTTTTTTTTTTTTTTTTAATCTTATCGCTGTCTAGGAGAATCGATTTAAATCTGATGTGTGATTTTCTTCTGTATGTTCTTGTGATTTCTTCAACTGTAAGACGGATTACTGAAAGATGAACAGTTTAACCGTTTAATCTCTGAGTAATGCTGCTGAAATGGGCTTAACCTGGCTCTCAGACGTGATTATGGGTCAGTCTGACCGGCGCTGGCACATTATGTCAGTCAGGGATCAAAGAAAGATGTGAGGATGTCATCGGTTAGCGAGGATGAAAGAGAAGAGATTGTGACTCGTATATAAATATATATAACGCATATAAACAAATGATCTCTTTAGCCTGAGTTTTCCTCAGATAAGGCAGAAATGCAGTTCTTTTTAAATGCATTCCAGTGTTTTTATTGTGAACTAATATGAATAGTATTCGAATCATTTTTATTAACTGAAATAAAGGTGACATAAAATTAAATATAAGTCTTAACCAACATAAAAAACATCAAAAAGATTGAAATATTGTAACTGAAAAAGTTTATGTAAAATTAAGTAAAAAATTAAAGCTAAACTAATGAAAAATGAATTAAAATGTATAAACATTTGCATTAGTATAAACATATACACACATATGTATTTATATATAAAGCTGCTAAAAATGAAAAAAAAAAAACGACAAAAAAATAATACAAACTAAAATTTTCTAAAAATGTAAAACATTAAAACTGATTTAAAATATTAATAAAACTCTTATGATACTAAAATTAAACTTTTTTGCAAGCAAACATGTTAGGGTTATCATCAGCATGCCACAAATGCCATCAACACGGTTGCATTTAAGGAATATATTTAACTTGACCCGCTGCTTTTCAATACTAAAAGCATGTGTTTGTTGTTGTTGTGCATCATCACAACATCAATCTAAGATCATTGATCGCCTCAGTGCAGAGGATGCAGTGACCTGTGAGTGTGGATCTGCCCTTGTCCACGCAGGGGGTGTTTGTTCATCTGCCCTGTAAACAACAGCAGACCTCTGACACGTTTCTTACTATTTTCTCATAAACTGCATCAGTAATTCACTCCCTCGGATGACTGCGTCAAATGAACAGAAGCCCACGAGGGAGATGTGGGAGGGTTTGTGTTCTGTTATTGTTGCATAACTATATTTAGCAAAACAGAGAGTCGAACTTGACCTGCACGGCACCATCCAAAACAACAACCTGAGCGAATACAGCACAGCTAAGGAAAGCCTGAAGGAAACACAAATCCCTCCTTCTGTCTGCTTTATCCTTTTTAATGCTGCACCTGAACACATTTATATAATCAATGACATCTGCTGACTGCTTCAAAACGCATGTAGCATATTTCAGTCAGGACGCTTAGAATAGAGTGTCTTTGAAGTTCTGTCGGCATCTAGATGCTTCACCAAATCAAATCTGTTAATACACAGACAGCTAAAGCCCAGACTGGCCTACATGTAGTAAAAGTCCATCTGTGCAAGTGGAGAAATGCTACACGCTTTCAGCTCCTAGAAGCAATGTGCTGCCAATTAGAGGTGTGTTTTTAATACGATCTGCAGCATGGACTGGAGAAACTCGACATATGTGGCCATAAAAAATGCCTACTGCTTCGAAAACAACAGGAAGAGTTGCATTCACTGTAAAGAAGTTCAAATAAAACAATTATTGGAGTATGTTGTACAAGAAAATACTACTCAGCAAATACCATGACATTTTGAAGAATAACTATTTAGTTGCAAATTCATTTTGCAATTTCTTTTTATATATATAATTTTTTCTACATATGTTAGGGGAGCACATTTGGATTTCTTCGCTGATTTATTTATGTTTATTTACTTATTGTTTTTTGCATGCATAAGCAGGTTTCCTATCAAATAAAATAATGAAATGTAAACAATTGCATTTTTGTTGGTTAATTATTTAGTGTTTATTTATTCCTTCTGCATTTTTACAACACATATGTGTGTCAAATTAAATATTTTTTTTTAAATAGATACAATATATGAATAGATATAATAGATTAAATAGATATTTCAAATTAATTTTATGGATTTTTTAAATAATTTTTTGCTGGTTTATTTTCTGTTTATTTACTTATTATTTCAGCATTTTTACAACATGTCAAATTCTGGAAAAAATATTATATAAATTATAAAAATAAAAAATAAATCAAATACAAATATGAATACCTTACACATCATCTGGTGGATAAAGATAAAAAGTCAATCTGGCATCTTGTTGAAACACCTTTATTTAAAAAAATTGCATGCTCAAAAAAGTTTTTAAATTATTAATTGTTAATTTAAATAATATAAACATTTTTCTACATTTCCTTTTTTACACACTCAGCTACTTTTACTGCATTTATTGTGAGTATAATGTGCATGTTGTGTGTGGTGTATTTTGTATTGCACCAGGTCTTTTTGCATATTGTCTATTATAAATTATGATGGTCTGCAGCTGCCTTTGAAAGATCTTCTCCTGTGGATTAATAAAATGCTATTAAAATCTACCAGTCCCTCTATAAACAAGTCAAAAATCAACAAACTCATTCACACAAAAAGTTATTCATTCATTAGTGCATCAAAGATCAATTATTAATAATAAACACGCGTCAGACTCATGCATAAAATAAATAAATGATTCATAATGCGATCATGCAGCTTGAAGGTTTTATGTGACGTTCAGCCAAAAAATAAATGGTACATGAATCATAATTACGTTTTAAAATTAATTTATTATCGTCTCAGCTTGAAGCTCAAGCAGATGCTCCACATTCCTGACATTCCTTCAGTGATGCTGATCATTCCTGCTCTCATCTCATCCAACACATATCTCTGCTTCCAGTTTTAGTAGCAAATATGGATTTGTAAACTGATGCCGATGGGTTTTCTCTTGTGTTTCACTGCAAGAGCCCTTCAGTCGAGTCTCAATGCAGACATGAAGGGTGGACAAAGAAGGCGAGCACTAGTTGTCTCTGCCCCACCAGTTCATCAGCGTTTAATAAATGCATGCACAGCCAGTATATACAGTCTTTGTTTCTCAGTCTTAATTGAAAATAATGCACTCACCTTCCTTCCACAAATGCAGACAGCTGCTCATAAGACGAGGATATCTGCAGGAAGACAAAGGAAAATAACGCAAGAGACATTGGGCGCCGCGTTGATGCCATGTATCATCCAGATGAGTCTGTCAGAGATGATGCTGAACGCTGCTGCTTCATAATCTGCTTTGATAACGAGCGCAGCCTCGGAGATGATTGACAGGCACGGCGGCCAATCAGCGTCCAGCGGGCGGGATAATCCGGCGGCGTGGCCACGCCCATTCACAGCGTGTGCTGCTGACACACAAACCAGCACTGACCCATTAAACTAAACTAATTAGCAGTAATTAACCAACATAAGACAGAGGTATTAATTGGAAACTGTGACAGAAGGTCAAAACTGTTTTATCACTGCATCGCTAGTGTAGCGCACATTAACTGGCACAATAGAAATGCATAATAAAATTATGTATAGTCCTATAATATAGTTTTATATCTATTTACAATTCATAGATACACGACATTACCAATTATAATAAATTCAATTATTAAATCCAAAGGGAATGTATGTATTTATTTCACATTCATAGAAAGATAGTTGTTACAAATAATAATATATTTCATTTTTAATCCCATGGAGAGCATTTGTTTATATGTTTGTTTACAATTCATAGATATATGTTACAAATAATAATATTTCTATAATATATAATAATATATAAAAATATTTTAAATGTATTTATTTCTCATAAAAAAAATTAATTTACATTTATAAAGTAAACAGGAAAAAATCCAGCACTAGTAAAAAAAAAAGCTAATTCCATTGTTTTGTTTTTTTGTTGGTTTTTTTTATGACATTTACATTAAGGTTATTACGGTCAATGCATTCTTTAAAATACTATGGAGTACCATATTGCTGCACGAATATTGTTATCATAAATTGTTATTATTTTTTCATTTGCAATCAAGTAGAGATTTTAATACAATGTTTTGACTTGGGTGCCGGTGAAATAAACCAGATTAAATATATTAAAGTGGTATCTCTCACATCCAAATAAAGATATGAAAAGCAAAAAGGCTGGAATTAAAATCCTTTCTTAATCTCTGATATTCAATCAAATACGCATTACGGATTTACGCGCAGGCGCTCGTTTTGGCTTCCCCGCGGGGTCCTTGGAGCAGTCATTTGCGCAGAGCGTCACGTGGTCGTTCTTTCCTGTCCCCGGACTCAGAACACGCGATCATGGGTACGTGCGAGGCTTCAATAAAACTGCACAAAACGCTGTAATACTCGCTTTAATTACAGTAGTATCTTCATTTGCGCGCTGTTAAATTGTTAATGCGTAAATTTCGACAAAGTGGAGTTCGCTATCAAGCAGTTTTTGTCGTTAATTTATGTTTAATAATAGAGCCATCGTGGGGCGGCCATGAGCTGCACACACAGTCGGATGGCCGCTCCACGATGGCTCTATTATTAAACATAAAAGAACGACATATGTATGCATGTGTATATATATATATATATATGTTTGTTAAAAACGTTAATTAAAACCAGAAATTCCTGTAATTTGATGATGGCTGTCTGGAGTGTAGTATCAAGATGCTCAAGTGATCAACCACATCTTCTGTAGTTTAACCCGTCAATTGTCACTGGCACGCCGGTGGGCCCACTTGCCATTAAATGTTTTAAACCGTAATCTCTTAGTCTGAACCTAAAGTAATCTTGACAAACTATATATCATTGGAAAGCTTAAAGACCGTAGTTTTGATATTTGGTGATCTTTTAATTTTTTTACAGAGCAACTAATTTATTAATATGCAAGAAGAGTACTCCTCAGATTCATAGTGTTCTGACCTTTACTTTGAAATTGTGATGTGTAGATGAAATCAGGAAAAATCTGTAAAAAAATCTTTAATTTTCATGGACCGTTCAAAAGATAACATCCATTGTATTTGTTGAGAAAAGTCTAAAAGTGTTTTGAATATAAAAAAAAAAATATTATCCTTTTTTGATGCATTGTGAACTATAACGTAAGTCCAGGGTTCTCGTAGCATGTCTTTTATGTGTTAGAAATGAAAACTAATACTGCCACACTGACCCTTAATACTTCTGATTGTGATGTCTACTTCAATATTGAGAAAAGTATGGAAAAACATGTTTCGGGTCACTCAAAAATGTACACTAATGGCGTTTGATGGTCATCTAGTGGAAAAGCTTGGTACTGCGCCCACACAATCTCATTAAAAGCTCCTTTTTTTTCAGATCAGCCTCAAATTTGGAACATAAATACCAAGTGTCTGCTTTAAAGAGACCAACCTTATGTCTGTGGACCAAAGCATTGAAAATTTCTCTTTTTTTTTTTTTTTTCCTCCAGGCAAGTGTCGTGGACTGCGTACTGCTAGAAAGCTGCGGAACCACCGCCGCGAGCAGAAATGGCATGATAAACAGTACAAGAAGGCCCATTTGGGCACCGCTCTGAAGGCCAACCCCTTCGGTGGAGCATCTCACGCCAAAGGCATCGTGCTTGAGAAAGTGTAAGAGGCCGTGTTTGTCACAATCCTGGTGAATCAACAGAATAAAGGGTTACTCCAGCCCAAAATGAAAATAGCCATTAATAACTTACCCCCATGTCGTTCCAAACCCATACAAACTTTGTTCATCTTCAGGACACAATTTAAGATATTCTGGATGAAATGCTGGAGGCTTGTGACTGTCCCACAAGTAAAATACAGTGTCAAGGTCCAGAAAAGTTATGAAAGTTGTCGTCAGAATACTCCATCTGCATTCAGACGTGCAATCTGGGTTATATGAAGCGACGGTTACTTTTTAAAGCATTCAGATTGGACTAGCAGGTCAAAAGTTATTAAACATAAAAGAACAACAGTTAATTTTAGCCGTGTGGAGCTGTCTATGTATTTGAGGTTTAATGACAATTTTAATTTTGGGGTGGAGTATCCCTTTAACTAAGGAACGGATGGCTGACTCTGTTTATCGTGTTGACAGTGGTGTTGAAGCCAAGCAGCCCAACTCTGCCATCAGAAAGTGTGTCAGGGTCCAACTGATCAAGAACGGCAAGAAGATCACCGCTTTCGTCCCCAACGACGGCTGCTTGAACTTCATTGAGGTAAACTGGATTCACCAAGTCAAACTGTACACATGATGTGCTGTATTTGAGTTTAAGAGCGTATCGGTCTGGAGTCCTCAGTGTGTGGTTTCTCTCTGGGTTACAGGAAAACGATGAGGTTCTGGTGGCAGGATTCGGTCGTAAGGGGCACGCCGTGGGTGATATTCCCGGTGTTCGCTTCAAGGTGGTGAAGGTGGCCAACGTGTCTCTTCTGGCTCTGTACAAAGGCAAAAAGGAGAGACCCAGATCATAACCTGCTTCTTGTTGAAATCACAATAAAAGGAATGTTTTCAGTTCCGTAAACTCTCTCTTGTGTTTCTTGATGTTTCTGGTCCACCGTTTTAAAGTTGTTGTCTTTACTCTGCTGTTAGAAACTGAGTGCTGTTAAACATGTTTTCATTCTGGATGAGGCTTGAGTAGTGTCTTTGTGGTCATTTACGAACCTTATTTGAAGGCTTTATTGCTTATCTTGAGGAGTGTTTGTGATGATGAAGAAATGGTCTAATGCTCTTTCTCAAGCAGATGTGTTCAGATCGTTTTCACATTAGGTGTAATTGAAATGTGTTGATTTCAAAAGCTCAGTATCTGAAATGGAAATTGAAAAGTTATTATTTGGCATGTTATTTAAGAAATAGTTTGGTCAAAACCTGCTAGAACCTGGAAATCCTTTAGCATAAATATTGGTTATCAGACAATCATCTTTTGTTTTGGAGAAAAAAAGTGACAATTTCAATGTGGCCTTTTGAACCATTAAAATAACCCCTGTAGAATCTCTAAGGCCTTTTTGCCTAAATGTGAAGCCATATGATTGTTTAGTTCCTAAATCCAGATGGCTCCTGTCCTCAAAATCACATTCGGACCATCACTAGTTCCATAATAGATAAACCAAATGGGACTTGGGACACATTTGTGGTGTTTATTTCTGTGCATCTGCTCATTTGACGGTTCTGTTGGTACCCAGCAAAATGTTCACTGGTTTGTATGATGCATTTGGTCAGGTTTCTTCCAGAAGAGGAGACACTACAGGTGTGGACTGGATCATGCAGAAGCTCTATTAAAAGTTGGAGGGAAATGATGTGGAAGAGAAACCAGAAAGTGATGTTTTATGGTAGATGGAAGATGCATTACTACAAATAAACACAGCTTTTTGGCTTCACTTAATCGAGGCACTATGACATGTCCAAACAGTTAAATGTCTGTTGTCAGTCGTAATGACACCACTAATGCCAAAATCAAACCTACACCCAGGTTAGTGTGGAGAGTATAGATGAGGTTACATTAGGCTCTGGCTTTACCCATCTGAGCAGTATGTTTTATGATTATAGAAGCAGCTGTTATTGTTTCTAGAACATTACACATCAAAGAGCACATGGGTGTAAAATGGGAACGGTCCGCATGGATGCCTTCACTACTCCAATAATACGGGTTTTCTGACTGACTGCATATGAAACCCAACTGTACTTCAGCGCAGTGTGATTTTAGTGTCACTCAAATACTTTTATGGTTTTTTTTTTGTTTTGTTTTTTATGGTTAATATTTAGATTTTATTTCATATCTTCTGTTTTCACTTTATAATTATTGTTATTTATATATTGTTATTGTTATTTCAATACTTGTTTAAAGTTTAAATGTTTTCACACACGTTTTTTAATTAATATAACTTAATATAATACATATATTTTAATAATTTTTCATTAATATTTAGATTTTGTGTAATATCAGTTTTCACTTAAATTTTGTTGTGCAGTTTTGTCAATTTTAAGAGTTTTTTGCTGTCTGTATAATTTTATTAATTTTTATTTGTGTGTTTTATTTTAGCAGTAAAAAAATTTTTTTTTAATGTAATTTTTTATTTTTCATTAATTGTAAAAAAAAATACAATTTATATATATATGTATATAATGTATATGTATATTTAGAATTAGCTTTAGATTTTTCATTTAGAATTAGCTTTATTAACTTTATTCACCAGGTGTCCGCAAACACAATTTCTTTTCTCTTTTTCATTTTTATTCTTTTTTTTCATTTCATATGATATTTTATTTCAGTTAATGCTTATTTTGTTCATTTTCCTTTTTAAGTTCAAAGTTTTATAGTTAGTATAATAATCATTTCAGCAGCCCAAAAATAAAATAAATAGTCTTTAATAAGTCTTTTATAATATAATGCTGTTTATAGTGAATATAGTGATGCTTGACCTGAGGAAAGCACATGCAGCCTGTCCATAGTCTGCTGTATGAATGTGTGTTTTTGCTGAGGAAGTTGTGCCATGTTCAATATCACACCTGCTGGGCTCGTCTTCTGTTTGCTCAGTCTCACTCTCTGCAGGTGCTGGAGATGCTGGATAATATAACAGAAGGACGTCCCAGTGCACCTGCGACTCATGCTTTCACAGCCCTCCAACAGACAGAGAGAGAAAACTGTTATTATTACTCTATTTACAGCTTTCCTGCAGTGTTCAGTTCAGCTAAGCTGGTTAGAAATCAGTGATTTATTTCTACATATACAGTTTACATGCAGTATACTGCCTTCCAACAACTGAACAATCATACGTTTCATTAATACATCAATAAACCTTAAGAAGTCTAGGGTGAGATGCACTATGCAGGTGCATTATACGTTATGAGCAGATGTGTTATTAATAAATACATCTTTATTCTTTGCAGACATGATATGGCTGAGACAAACCATTTTCCAAAAGGACAAATGAAACAGTGCAATGCAAGAGGATTCTGGGCAGATTAGGACAGGAACACATAAGGTGAGATATGAAGTGATGAAATATGTTTTGTCAGATTGGTGTCAAGCCCGTCCTGGCCTAGAATCTACCTGGAATGTAATTCTATCACCTCTCAGCAGCCAGAAGCTGAATTTCATTCTTCTTAACCCAAAAGCTGAAGTACTCACTGTGTTAAAGCCATTTTCTCTATGCATTTGTGAGCTGTCACGTGTCTGCTGCTGACTCACATATGCAATTATCATTGTGTTTCTGTTCTCAAACTGAATTACCTCATAACCCTGTGAGAGATTTTTATATAACATATGATTATTTTATCAACAGTGTTTTATGAATTTTCACTTTTTGTTCCTCAGGCAGAACAGTTAACTTCTTTCATTTGCTGATGCATGCTCTTCTCATAAATTATGTTGTTCCTATAAAATGTACAGCTTTTATTTTAATTAGATCTATTTTTATTTTATAAGACCTCCAAAATGTGGGCCTTTTTATACATGAAAATACAAGTTTTGATTGAACTACCTGTGAATCAAAGTATTTTAATGCACCTTTAAGCCAATCAGAATATTCAGACAAACCATGATATAAATAGATTTATTACAGTAACTGTTCAACAAACCAAGCAACTAATGGTAGCGTTAAGGAACAAAAGAACATACTTTTTGTGTTTGTGTCAATTTGCAGAAGTTAACTGTTCAGAACTTGAAGAGCAGTCTCTAGATTAAAATGAAGGTCCCCAAGGTTCGGAGCGGGATCGTGAATCATTTGAGTCAGTTTGGGGGTCGCGAATCATTTGAATCAATTCAAGAGTTCAAAGCGGGTTTGCAAATCATTTGAGTCAATTTGGGGATTGCGTATCATTTGAATCAATTCAAGAGTTCAAAGCGGGTTTGCAAATCATTTGAGTCAGTTTGGGGATCACGAATCGTTTGAGTCAGTTTGGGGATCGCGAATCATTTGGGTCAGTTTGGGAGTTCGGAGCAGGATCGCGATCATCTGAATCAATTCGGGAGTTCAAAACGGGTTCGCGAATCATATGAGTCAGTTTGGGGATCGCAAATCATTTGAATCAGTTTGGGAGTTCGTAGCGGGATTGCGAATCATTTGAGACAGCTTGGGGTTCGCGAATCATTTGAGTCAGTTTGGGGATCGCGAATCATTTGGGTCAGTTTGGGAGTTCGGAGCGGGATCGCGATCATCTGAATCAATTCGAGAGTTCAAAACGGGTTCGCGAATCATATGAGTCAGTTTGGGGATCGCAAATCATTTGAATCAGTTTGGGAGTTCGTAGCGGGATCGCGAATCATTTGAGTCAGTTTGGGGTTCGCGAATCATTTGAGTCAGTTCGGGAGTTCATAGCGGGTTCGCGAATCATTTGAGTCAGTTCGGGAGTTCGTAGCGGGTTCGCGAATCATTTGAGTCAGTTCGGTAGTTCGTAAGGGGATTGCGAATCATTTGAGTCAGTTTGGGGATCGCGAATCATTTGGGTCAGTTTGGGAGTTCAGAGCGGGATCTCGGATCATCTGAATCAATTCGAGAGTTCAAAGTGGGTTCGCGAATCATTTGAGTCAGTTTGGGGATCGCGAATCATTTGAATCAGTTCGGGAGTTCGTATAGGGGTCGCGAATCATTTGAGTCAGTTTGGGGATCGCGAATCATTTGGGTCAGTTCGGGAGTTCGGAGCGGGATCGCGAATCATTTGAATCAGTTCGGGAGTTCGTAGCGGGTTCGCGAATCATTTGAGTCAGTTTGGGGATCACGAATCATTTGAATCAGTTCGGGAGTTCGTAGCGGGTTTGCAAATCATTTGAGTCTGTTCGGGAGTTCGTAGCGGGATCGCGAATCATTTGAGTCATTTCGGGAGTTCGTAAGGGGATCGCGAATCATTTGTGTCAGTTTGGGGATCGCGAATCATTTGGGTCAGTTTGGGAGTTCGGAGCGGGATCGCGGATCATCTGAATCAATTCGAGAGTTCAAAGCGGGTTCGCGAATCATTTGAGTCAGTTCGGGAGTTCGTAGCGGGATCGCGAATCATTTGAGTCAGTTTGGGGATCGCGAATCATTTGGGTCAGTTTGGGAGTTTGGAAATACAAAATGTTGCAGAATAATGCAATATATGAATGAATAATAGCCTAAAGAACTTTTGTGCCATAAGGGTTCTTTCTTGTCATTATAGAACCTTTTTAGCTTAAAAGGTTCTTTGGAGTTGAGTAAAGAACTCTATGGTTTTATATAGAACCCCAATGAACCCTTTTTTCTAAGAGTGTAGTCCTATATCTGCATAGTATCAAACTGTCAGTATATGCACATTTTCTATGGATAGATAAAAAGAATTACTCTCCAATGCAGCCAGAAACAATATAAATAATGTAATATATATATAAATCTGCACTGTTAAAGAGATATTATTACACAATTTCAAATGTAAACTGTAAAATAAGTATTTTCTATGTATTTAACTGGACATCGGTGACTCAGTAAAACAAGGAACGTAGTGAGCTCATGTAAGTGTGAAGTATTTGGTGTTGGATATATACTGCACAATGCACTTTTATATCTGATTTAGATTTTGCAACGTGGGAGGAAGCTATTTTATATGGAAACCTGTTACCTCCACTGAAAAAAAGACAAATAAAGGTAAATGTGACTTTGTATTTTTATTTTCTCACACTTCTTTTCCCCCTCAGAATTGCATGATGTAAACACAGAATTGTGAGTTAGCTAAAAAGCCAGAATTATAAACTATGTAAATGTAATCTTTTAAAAAGTTGCAATTCTGTAAAATAAATTGAACTTGCAGTTGCAAGAAAAAAGTCCAAATTGCCAGTTTATATCTAGGGCTTATATCTTGCAATTGAGATGTAAACTCCCAATTGCGAGAAAAAAAGTTACAATATCCTTAAAAATATATATATATATATATATATATATATATATATATATATATAGTCATGGAAATGAGCTTCCACAGTTTTCTGTGAATGTGTGAGACTTAAATAGGTTAAACAGAAGAATAACAAAGGTAATGGAAAAACTACCCAATTTGTGCTACAAACCATAATGATAATGATAATAAATCATAAATAATAATTAATTAATGCAAATACCAGGGCATAATGGACTGTTTTTATACAGGTATAACTATAGGCAATGATACCGGAAGTCTTGCACACACAAGTTTGAAATTGCCACGCTTACGTTATAAATAACAGCTGTCAGTGCACAACGTTTTTATTCCTCAGAGAAGCTTGATCAAATCAAATTATTCCTTAAAACATTAATACGATATAAAACACTGTATGACAAAAGTCTAGTTCATGTCCAAAATATTAATTTTTATTGCAGAATAAAAATGTTCATGTGTGTGAAGACCATATCAGAAGTCTGGATCCTCTGAAGTATCCTTCTGAGTCTCATGATCAGGTATTTATAGACGAACTGTGACCTAGTATTCAGTCAAAACTGGATCGACGCAACAACAACACTTGCAAGGTAACGTGAAAATAAAATGCCTAATATTTTGGAAATGTAATTTTAAACTTTCACAAGTCTGATAGCACAGCTAAAAGAAGTTGGTGTAAATCGTAAGTGGTTTGTTTACTTTTTATATCTAGCCAGACACGCACAATATACTATATTCATAGACTCTGACACACATTATTACAGATTATTAAAGGATTTTAGCGTTTAGACTCGCACGTGGTGTTATTTACAGTTTGCAATCACGTGAGCAGCAATAGTCACGTGCCAAGATTTGTCTATAACCAGCATCTAGTAGGACAGTGTGATGGATTTGGACACATCTGGAAGGGGTTTTGAGGAGGATGTGGCAACCCAGCTGATGATCGAGAGTCTCAGAGAACAAGGGTTGGTCACGAGCCCTTTCTCCGGTGAATCCTGCAGGTCTTAAAAACCTTTCAATAAGTTCAGATTCATGTCTGCTGTTGCTGCCTGAATGAAAAACCATGTATTTTGGTCTGCAGAATCATTCAGATCACCCCTGAGAGAGAGAAGATATTCAGTGCAATAAAGCATGGTATGATTATGTCAATCACACAATGACAAGGTCATATTTCATCCCAAAAGAAAAACATGTATTTTTTTTTAGCATTTTGATATTTTAAATAAATATTGTCATGACAAATACACATTTTCACCCATTTTCTCTTTAGTGTAATGTGTGTACTTATTTTATACTTCATTAATAGTTCTTTTTTTCCAATTATCCTTATATTCTCAAAGGAGATTATTATTATCATTTGGTCTACATTATAAGAAAATGCTGGACTATTTTTGTTATTAAAATCAGATGAAATGTTTTATGTTCCATAAATCCTTTATTTATTTATTTTTTATTAAAGTAATGTATTTTTTGAGAGGTGTGCTTGATTGTATAATGATCATCAGGACCATTCATTTGTTTTTGTTTCTGCACTGCGCAGTATTTTTCATGACAATTAATTTTAAGCTAATTTTCCCCAAACTCTCATTGTAAATGTCCATGTAGTATTATTATTGTGTGGTGCAGTAATTTTTTCAGCATTAAAAATATTAGATTTTTTTAAACTTAACAATTTTATTTGAATGAAGTGAAATTATAGGAAAATAATCTACCATGTATAAAAATCTCATTAAGAAAAATATAATTTATGATTTATTTGTTTGTTTGCTTATATGACCTGATATGTTTCAAGGGTTTCAATATATTATCATCATCACATTTAAACAGCGAGTGCATTCACTTCTGAAAATCCTTCATTGATGTTGTACCAGGTTTCTGGTTTATGCTAGTTTTTGCTGGATTGGTGCTAGTCTGGTCGTTGAAATGTATCCACGGCATAGCAATGAAGTTAATTCAGCTGGTTCAGAAGCTTCTGTTGATTCTCTAGATGTGTTATCAGGTGATGAACAGTCCCTCCGTGAGCTGACTGTCCATCAGCAAGCTTTCTCTGAAGAAGACGACACAGACTACATCCCTTTACACGAGGCTGCCATACAGAACAACCAGAACATCCTTGAGATCACATTTACCGGTCTGTTACGAGGATCCACTTTGTTTCTGATCATCATTGTTGATCTTATGTGTCAGGACAGCAGTGACTGATCTCTTGTGTTCATCAGCGTCTCCCGAGGATGCCAAGCACAGAAAGACTCGTCAGGGTAAGACGGCTCTCTTCTTAGCAGTGGGGAAAGGGCTTTTGGACAACGCTTGTTTCTTGCTGGACCACGGCAGCAGTCCAGACACCCTGGATGAAGACGAAGACTCGCCTCTCGTTGTAGGTCAGAAAAGCAGAAAAGCCCATAGGTCATTCTTCCATTGGAGTGAGAAACAAAAACCAGAATTTGTAAAAAACAAAAAACAAACAAACAAAACAATTTTTTATATAAAATGTATTGCTATGTATTTATCAATAATAAGTCAATTAATATAATACATTTATTATTTATTTAAAATTTGTTTAATATGCTATATTCAGTAAAATGGGGGCATTTAGAATTTTAATTTATTTTACTCAAATACTGGTGCTTATGCTTAGAAAATGAGCAGCCATTAAGATTATATGCAGTGCTATCTTAGTATAACTGAAAAATAATTATAGTTTTATTTTATTAACATTTTGATTGTGTTTTTATTTCTGGTTTCCACTTTAAGTGTTATTTCTAAAAAAATGTAAATGTTAAATGTAGTTTTTATTAATTTTATTTTAGTGTCTTGGCAACTAGCTGAAATAAAATGTATATATTTAATATTAATTTCAAGCAACAAATTTGTGTTTTTTTATGGTTTATTTCTTGTTTCAGCTTCTATTTATCAAAATTAAGATTAGAATATGTAATATCTGCAAGTTATTAGTGTAACAGCGTGAAATTCCGTAAAGTTTTACACATGAAACTGTCAGCAATTTAGCAAAATGAATGAAAATTAATAGGGAAGAATTAATAGAATCACCTGCAACACACAGAAATGGGCGACAACTATTCTATTAAAACTATAGAAAAAGTTGGGGAACATATCTTTTTCTTAAACTGAATAAAATATGTATTTATTTTAAACAATGTTAAAATTCACATTCTGAATATAACCACTTTAATTTGTGTTAAAAATGATATATTGTTTATTATATACCAGGATACTTTGATTAGTAGTTAGAACATGCAGATTTGGTTTCAGACTTTATTAAAAGTGTATTTTAACAGTGCACAAATTGCTCACCCTACAGAATACAAATAATTTATTCTTTTTTAGAATTGAAACAGTTGTGAAGTAGATGGAGATCACTAGACATGGCAAATGAAGGATGAGCTTCCTCTTTAAAAAGCCAGCAATCTCAAAACCTGATTTCAGTTAAGTTACATTCCTTTTCTGTTCTTCCTGACCAAATGTTGATGTTTTTTCCCTATAGCCATAAGGAACAATCACTATGGCATGGCAAAGCTCCTGCTAAACTTCAGTGCCAGAGTTAACCAGGAGGGGGCGAACCACAGGACGGCCCTTCTTGAAGCCGCCCGGCTCGGCCTGATGGATTTCGTGGATCTGCTGTTGAAGTACGGAGCTCATCCCGACCCCAGAAGCTCTTATGGCCTGACGCCGTTAGCATTAGCTGCACAGGCCGGACACCTGGAGATCATCCGAACACTTCTCCAGAGAGGTCAGAGAATCAAGATATGTAAAAAAAAAAAAAAGAACCCCCCCCCCCCCAAAAAAAAAAAAAAACTCCCATGTCATTTCATTCTATTTTTAAATTAATTTACAATAAAAAAAGTTGCTAAATTTTGTGTGTCAAACTTTATTGAATTTAAATTTCCGTGGTGGTATGCTGATAACTTGCAGATTTTACCAGTTTTAAATATAGCCTTATTGATATTTCCAAAATATCCTGTGATTTTGGAACCAGGGTTATCGGTTTAGTTTTATTAGTTAACTGAAACTTAAAAACAAGTAACTCAAGATAAACAAAGCAAAACAATATATATATATATATAATATATATTCATTATATAATAATTAAATAGTAATGTTATAAATTATTGATGATATTATGAATAATAGTAATTACTGTTAATTATGTTATTGTACATTTGTATGTTTTTAACTGCTGATTTATATAAAAATATATAATGCAGTGAGAAAATTACTTTAAAATGAAAAATAACATTACATTTCAAGGTTTGTACAAAAGCAGTTTATATAATTATAATAATAATAATACATAATTATTATAATTTTTTTGATATCATTATTAAGAATAGCTCAAAATAGCAAAAACACAACAAAATTACTAAAAATATGAATATGAATAAAATATCACATGAAATCTTGTGATCATCTAATATCTAGTAAGTTTTTTTCTATTGTCTTGGGCTCGGTGTCTTTAATGCAGTGAATTTGAGAATCATTTCTGTTTGCTGTGCTGTGAGTGAGATAGTGTTGTGTTCAGGTGCTGATGTGAAGTCTCAGGCTCAGGGTTGTGCAACAGTCCTGTTTGAGGCGTCTGCTTCAGGAAACCCTGACGTCATCTCCTTACTTTTGGAGTACGGCGCTGACGCCAACATAACAACACCCAAACACACGGGACACCTGCCCATCCACAGAGTGGCCCACCGCGGACACGTCAAGTCAGTATGTGATGAAGCATCGTGAAATAAACTAAAACTGAAATGTTTAAGGTTTTAAACATTTACATTTGATGTATATTTTACCAGTGAATACTGTATGCTACTTTGCATAAAGTTTGGAATAATTATGATTATTTAATGTTTCTGAAAAGGCTCAAAGCCGCATTCATCTGCATTTAAACATACAGTAAAATGTAATATTACTAAAAAATCATTAATATTTTATCATTTTTGTACTGTGAAGCTGAATTTTTTGCATCATTACACAAATCTTCAGTGTCACGTCAATGAATAAAATTTTCTCATTTATTTTGTAAAAGTGTTTTCACTAAATCATTTTTAGGTGTATATAACAAAACTTGCATCATTACAGAAGTTAAATAATTGTAAACAAACTTAAAATGCATTATAAACTCTATTTATGACATTATTTTTGACACCATCCTCATTTTTCAGCAAATGCCTAAAAATTGTAACAGTACTAGCTTTCTTGAAGGTTTCTGACACACTACAGCAAAATATAGAAATAACTGACTTGAAGCCATTTTTGTAGCTGATGAAAAGAGCTAGTGTTCAAATCATTTTGGACACCACTGTATTTACTGTTTATTTCAGGTAATGTTTATTTTATTTCAAGTAAAGGACATTAACTTCTGTCCGCAGGGCTCTGGCTCTGCTGATACCAGTGACGTCGTTGGATGCGGTGGATGACAGTGGGATCAGTCCTCTTCACTTGGCGGCGGCAGGTGGACACACTCAGTGTCTAGAGATGCTACTAAAAGCCAATTATGACCCTAACTTCATGCTGCACCCTTGGGTGCGCCTCAGCTACGACGATAAGCGTCAGTCCGCACTCTACTTCGCCGTCTCCAATGAAGACATCGCCTCCACCCGAGTCCTGCTGGAAGCTGGAGCCATGCCCAACCAGGACCCTGTCAAGTGCCTGCAGGTGGCACTGAGGCTGGGAAACCACGAACTGATCAACCTGCTGCTTCGCTACGGAGCCAACGTCAATTACTACTGCAGAGTGAACACCACGCACTTCCCGTCGGCCTTACAGTATGCCCTGAAGGACGAGGTGGTGCTGCGGATGCTGTGTAACTATGGTTACAACGTGGAGCGATGCTTTGACTGTCCATACGGGGAGGGATCACACGTCCCACATGGATACGAGGGATGGAGTGACACCGTCATTAAAGATACGCTGGTGAGTTCGCGTCTGACGTTTGGTGTCCGGTGTTTCTGGCGTGTGTGTTGAGCTCTTTTTCCCTCTCGCTGTAGTTCTGTGAGGTCATCTCTGTCTCGTGGCTCAAACATCTCTCAGGAAACATGGTTCGCATCATGCTAGATTACGTCGATCATGTGACCTTTTGCTCCAAACTGAAGGCTGCGCTCATGGAGCAGAAACAGTGGCCTGAAATCTGCAAAATTCAAGGTTTGTTCAAAAATCTTTATTTGACTCTCTCTATTCTAATTCTAT
Organism: Carassius gibelio; assembly: GCF_023724105.1. NCBI lineage: Eukaryota > Metazoa > Chordata > Actinopteri > Cypriniformes > Cyprinidae > Carassius > Carassius gibelio. The sequence continues at coordinate 23,270,360 of NC_068406.1, forward strand.
TTTACCTATTTGCTGACTTGAATCTCTCTGTTTGTTTTCTTACTGCTTGTTTTCTTTTAAAAAATGCCCCTAACACTAGCTTTCTCTATTTTTTTCCTATTCTATCTACTTGTTTTCTTTTTGTTATCTATGTGTATTAAGCGATAGTGACGGCTCTGTGTAGTAAATAGCGCTCCATTTGAACTTCGGAGCATCGCGAATCATTGATTCAGATCGGGACTTCGGAGCATCGCGAATCATTGATTCAGATCGGGACTTCGGAGCATCGCGAATCATTGATTCAGGTCGGGACTTCGGAGCATCGCGAATCATTGATTCAGATCGGGACTTCGGAGCATCGCGAATCATTGATTCAGGTCGGGACTTCGGAGCATCGCGAATCATTGATTCAGGTCGGGACTTCGGAGCATCGCGAATCATTGATTCAGGTCGGGACTTCGGAGCATCGCGAATCATTGATTCAGGTCGGGACTTCGGAGCATCGCGAATCATTGATTCAGATCGGGACTTCGGAGCATCGCGAATCATTGATTCAGATCGGGACTTCGGAGCATCGCGAATCAATGATTCAGATCGGGACTTCGGAGGATTTATTGCGAATCATTTGATCGGGACTTCGGAGCATCGCGAATCATTGATTCAGATCGGGACTTCGGAGCATCGCGAATCATTAATTCAGATCGGGACTTCGGAGCATTTATTGCGAATCATTTGATCGGGACTTCGGAGCATCGCGAATCATTGATTCAGATCGGGACTTCGGAGCATCGCGAATCAATGATTCAGATCGGGACTTCGGAGGATTTATTGCGAATCATTTGATCGGGACTTCGGAGCATCGCGAATCATTGATTCAGATCGGGACTTCGGAGCATCGCGAATCATTTGATTCAAATCGGGACTTCGGAGTAATTTAGTAGAGACACTATGACATGTCCCTACCAATATCAGCCACTACTAAATTGTTCCTAGCAATCATTTTGATCAAACAATGTCCTCTCTGGGATGTCACCACCAATGCCAAAATCAAACCTACACTGCAAAATGTATGAACTCCTGTGTCATGTGTCATGCTTTCATTTTTGACTAGTTTTGTTTCTTTACAGAGAAAGTCCGCTGTCTGCAGCATCTCTGTCGGCTGAAGATCAGGGCTTGTTTGGGTCGGTTGTGTTTGAGAGCTCCGATCTTCATGAGCTTCCTTCCATTACCAGAACGACTGAAGCAATACATCCTGTACAAAGAATATGATCTCTACGCTCAGAAATGCCAAACACAAAGCAAATAAACCAGAATTCACACCTGTAGAAACACAATCACAGCTCAGCGCAAGTGCAATAGACACTCCACAAAAGACGTCTTGTCCAGAATTATGTGCATATTTTTTAAATACAGTTAATATGTAACACAAAGAGTCTTAATGTTAACGAATATGTAAAGAACTCAATAATTTATTCAATGAAATAAATGTTTTAATAAAATATAGCCCTTTGATGCATTTGTTTATGAACAAAAGTCTTTTTTGTGCAAAGAAATAATCTGTTTTCTAACTGCTTGTTTTCTTTAAAAAATGCCCCTAACACTAGCTTTCTCTATTCTTTTCCTATTCTATCTACTTGTTTTCTTTTTGTTATCTATGTGTATTAAGCGATAGTGACGGCTCTGTGTAGTAAATAGCGCTCCATTTGAACTTCGGAGCATCGCGAATCATTGATTCAGGTCGGGACTTCGGAGCATCACGAATCATTGATTCAGATCAGATCGGGACTTCGGAGCATATTTCGAATCATTTGATCGGGACTTTGGAGCATCGCGAATCATTGATTCAGATCGCGACTTCGGAGCATCGCGAAACATTGATTCAGGTCGGGACTTCGGATCATCGCGAATCATTGATTCAGATTGGGACTTCGGAGCATTTATTGCGAATCATTTGATCGGGACTTTGGAGCATCGCGAATCATTGATTCAGATCGGGACTTCGGAGCATCGTGAATCATTGATTCAGATCGGGACTTCGGAGCATCGCGAATCATTGATTCAGATCGGGACTTTGGATCATTTCATCATTTTGCAAATTAAATGATTGGCGAACCATGCTCTGAGTCCTGATCTGAAATCAGGGCCAGACCGCGGCATAGGCGGTATAGGCAAATGCTAAGGGCGCCACTCATCCATAGGCGCGCCAGAATGAGTGAACGAGTGAATTTATTGTATTTTTTTTTTTTTTTACATTTATTTTTTTTCTATAATAGGCTTCTATTTAAAAACCATTAATTCGAAATACTACCAAATAAAGCAAAAAAAAAAAAAAAAAAAAAGTCTGGCTCTTCAATCTTCCCCCGCCCATCAGGTGCTTGAAGTGCGTCAGAAACAGAGCGCGCGCACGATCAGTTGTTGGTAATTTGTTGTGTAGCGTGCCCGACGCCGCATCCAATGTAGACAGCACTGCTTTTGTTAACACACAGCTCATAGAAACGGGCCTGGCAGCTCGCGCCAGTTCTAGACACGGTGAAAGTTTCCTGATTGTGACGGAAGGCCAAATTTACATGACACATTATAAATGAGCATAGACTGCGATAGATACAGTGCCAAAAAGAAGAGAAGAGGATAAAGACAGAGGTAAAGAGATGTAGTGAAAGAACAATTTATTGCATAGGAGTAAGATACTATAATTTCATGGCAGTTATTTTTACCTTAAACCTAATGTTAGCAGTTGTTCTGAGTTCTGAGTCCCCAGACTGTGATTTTGTACAATCATGTCAGTTTTAAGACACATTTTTTATTATCACTTTTTTTATTAATGTTTTACTCTACAGTTGTGCAGTTTTGGGGGGATACAGTACAGGCCAAAAGTTTGGAAACATTAATGTTTTGAAAGAAGTTTCTTCTGCTCATCAAGCCTGCATTTATTTGATCAAAAATACAGAAAAAATGTAATATTGTGATATATTATTACAATTTAAAATAATTTGTTTTCAATTTATTATACTTTAAATTATCATTTATTTCTGTGATGCAAAGCTGAATTTTCAGCATCATTACTCCATTCTTCAGTGTCACATGTGACATCCAGTCTATCACATGATCCTTTAGAAATCATTCTAATATGATGATTTATTATGAGTGTTGGAAACAGTTCTGCTGTAATGTGTGTGTGTGTGTGTGTGTATATATATATATATATATATATATATGCTAAATCATGAACAGAATGACAGGGTGAAATGGGCTGTGATGCATGGGGCGCCAGGTAAAATCTTGCCTGGCAGCAAATTGGTCAGGGCCGGCCCTGTCTGAAATGATGGTTTGCAAATTGTTTTTCAGATTGGGACTCATTTTAATAATTTATTCAGAGGAGTGACAAAACAGCTGTTGTTAATCTGTTGTAATCTGTTGTTTGAGCTCTTCATATTTACGGAGAGAACTATAGTTTTCAAAATCGGGCATCACTTGTTATGATTTTCAAGGGTGTAGAATTTAGTAGAGACACTATGACATGTCCCTACCAATATCAGCCACTACTAAATTGTTCCTAGCAATCATTTTGATCAAACAATGTCCTCTCTGGGATGTCACCACCAATGCCAAAATCAAACCTACACTGCAAAATGTATGAACTCCTGTGTCATGTGTCATGCTTTCATTTTTGACTAGTTTTGTTTCTTTACAGAGAAAGTCCGCTGTCTGCAGCATCTCTGTCGGCTGAAGATCAGGGCTTGTTTGGGTCGGTTGTGTTTGAGAGCTCCGATCTTCATGAGCTTCCTTCCATTACCAGAACGACTGAAGCAATACATCCTGTACAAAGAATATGATCTCTACGCTCAGAAATGCCAAACACAAAGCAAATAAACCAGAATTCACACCTGTAGAAACACAATCACAGCTCAGCGAAAGTGCAATAGACACTCCACAATAGACGTCTTGTCCAGAATTATGTGCATATTTTTTAAATACAGTTAATATGTAACACAAAGAGTCTTAATGTTAACGAATATGTAAAGAACTCAATAATTTATTCAATGAATGAAATGTTTTCATAAAATATAGCCATTGATGCATTTGTTTATGAACAAAAGTCTTTTTTGGAAGCATATTTGTGCAAAGAAATACTCAGTTTGTTTTCTAACTGCTTGTTTTCTTTAAAAAATGCCCCTAACACTAGCTTTCTCTATTCTTTTCCTATTCTATCTACTTGTTTTCTTTTTATTATCTGTGTATTAAGCGATAGTGACGGCTCTGTGTAGTAAATAGCGCTCCATTTGAACTTCGGAGCATCGCGAATCATTGATTCAGGTCGGGACTTCGGAGCATCGCGAATCATTGATTCAGATCGGGACTTCGGAGCATTTATTTCGAATCATTTGATTCAGATCGGAACTTCGGAGCATCGCGAATCATTGATTCAGATCGGGACTTCGGAGCATCGCGAGTCATTGATTCAGATCGGGACTTCGGAGCATCGCGAATCATTGATTCAGATCGGGACTTCGGAGCACGTATCGCGAATCATTGATTCAGATCGGGACTTCGGAGCATCGCGAATCATTGATTCAGATCGGGACTTCGGAGCATCGCGAATCATTGATTCAGATCGGGACTTCGGAGCACGTATCGCGAATCATTGATTCAGATCGGAACTTCGGAGCATCGCGAATCATCGATTCAGATCGGGACTTCGGAGCATCGCGAATCATTGATTCAGATCGGGACTTCGGAGCATCGCAAATCATTGATTCAGATCGGGACTTCGGAGCATCGCGAATCATCGATTCAGATCGGGACTTCGGAGCATTTATTGCGAATCATTCGATCGGGACTTCGGAGCATCGCGAATCATTGATTCAGATCGGGACTTCGGAGCATCGCGAATCATTGATTCAGTTCGGGACTTCGGAGTATCGCGAATCATTGATTCAGATCGGGACTTCGGATCATTTGATCATTTGATCATTTTGCAAATTGCGAACCTTGCTGATTAGTCCTGATCTGAAATGATGAACAGCTGTTGTTAATCTGTTGTTTGAGCTCTTCATATTTAAGGAGAGAACTATAGTTTTCAAAGTCGGACATCACTTGTTATGATTTTCAAGGGTGTAGAATTTAGTAGAGACACTATGACATGTCCCTACCAATATCAGCCACTACTAAATTGTTCCTAGCAATCATTTTGATCAAACAATGTCCTCACTGGTATTTCACCACCAATACCAAAATCAAACCTACACTGCACTGCAGGTCTTTTTTTGGAAGCATATCTGTGCAAATAAATATTTTTTTCATCTATATATAATTTTTTTATGCATCTATTTTTAAAAAAAATTACAATAAACAAGAAATTATTTAAAATATTGTCTAATAAATTGTTATTTCGATAACATTTAACCTATTTTAACAATTCACAATGAACACTATTTCATTTTTTTCCATACTAACACCTCGTGTTATTTTATATAAGAGCCACACTTTTCATTTTTATGTTTTATTTTATATTTCCTTTATTGAAATACAACATTTAAGCTAACATTTTACTGCTATCGGTCTGACATATTTCTGAAAGTTTTTTTTTTAATTAATTTATAAATATTATAAAGTGTATGAGTGATTCGAAAAAATATTATTTATGGATGAAATATTTCGCTAATATAATAATATTATTAACCACCAGAGAGTCGCAAATGGCTTTATTTCTTATAAACAAGCGCCGACGTCATCATAAAATCAACAGCGTCTCGGCCAATCAGCGGGCGGGAGGAGGCGGGACTTCCGCGTTTGTGGGAGGATCCGGGTGGGTGTTGATTTGTCAGAAATAAAGCGAAGATCAACATCATAACATTGTGTTTTTGTTTCTGAATAATAGTCTAAATAGCTCGTTGCGTTCGCGGTAAATCTGCAGTCATGCCGGGAATCGACAAATTACCGATAGAGGAAACCCTGGAGGACAGTCCACAGGTAAACCAGCAGCATTTAGCCAACAAGCTAACAGAAATAATACATAAATATACATTTTATCATAATAAACATCTGCTTCTCACGCAGTTACACAGAGCGGATCATGAGTTTGTTCGTGTTTCTATTCATCATAACTGATTAATCTGTCTGATTTTGAGCTCTTTAGCATAAGATGGGTTGTGGTTTGGATTTGGCAATGATCAGTTATTAGAAAACATAAATCAGAAATACAAAAGAACATAGCTTTACTCACGTGATAAATGTGGTAATTGGAGATCAGATCGAAACTCATCAATCAGAGTGAATGGACATGTTCACATTTGATTCTGTTTTAGTCTGAAATCTCACAAATAAAGTATGAGGCCTTGTTTTACATGCATCCACAATTTGTTATTAAACAGCACATTTTATGATAGGAATACCATCTTGAGGTCATGTCTGAATGGTGCTGGTGTTTTCCAGACTCGCTCTCTGCTGGGTGTGTTTGAGGAAGACACTGAGGCCATATCCAGTTATTTCAGTCAGCTCTTTAAAGCCATGCACAGAATCTACGACGCCCAGGTGAGAATATGGAATATGATATATGCTCAATAATCACATTATAATAGTGACTGTAACTTAAGTGTTAATGGATGAATCACACACAAACTGTCAAGATCTTGTCTTGATCATATTGCACCCCAAAGCCAAAAGATAAAACCCATTTTAAGGGTGATTATGTATGTAAATATTTATTTATTTTAATAAATGTTATTGATATATATATATATATATATATATATATATATATATATATATGTATATATGTATATATATATATATATATATGTATATATGTATGTATGTATGTATGTTTAGTTTTTAAATATAAAAAAAACATATATTATTATTGTTAATAATAAAAAATAACATATATATTTATTATTATTATTATTATTATTAACAACAATAATATATGGTTGTTGTTAGTAATATTTAAAAAATAAACAAACATTTATTATGAGATAAAAGTATTATTTATTACTATACATTATTCTTGATAACAATAAAAAATAATAATTCATATAAATTCATATAATACGAAAGATAATTCTATTTTATAGTATGGATATTATTATTACTTTGTTTTGACTGCCAATAATAATATTAATATTAATAATAATGTGAAAAAAATAAACATTATATGAGATCTAACACTATTGTATATCATTGATACTATTATAAACTCATTCTCAATGAAAAATCACTATATTATTAAGAATAATAAATATTCATTATATGAGATTATTGATATTTTAAAATTGTTAATGATTCATTAATGTTATCTATAAAATAAAATAAAAATATTTATTAATAATGAATTCAAATAATTAGATTAAAACGATTTTTCATAATATTAAATACAATTAAATAATGAAATATAAAAAAAATAATGCATAATATATATTCTTTTATGAATTTGGGGTTAAAATTATTATTATTATTTTTAATGAGACTCCTGTGCTGCTTCTTTCAGAATGAACTGAGTGCTGCCACACATCTGACGTCTAAATTACTGAAAGACTACGAGAAACAGGTGACTTCTGATTTAGATTTTTATTCGCAGTATCTCAGCTTTCTTCGGTTCTCTCTGTGAATATGTAGTGATATAGTTGAGTGGTATGACATCGGTCTCTGTTGTGCAGCGTTTTCCTCTGGGAGGTGATGATGAGGTCATGAGCTCTACTTTGCAGCAGTTTGCCAAAGTCATTGATGAGGTCAGAACATCGTCTGTCACTAATGAAGTGTGTGTGTGTGTGTGTGTGTGTGATTTCACTCATGTGTGATTCTCTGTGTCTTCTTTCAGCTCAGCTCGTGTCACGCCGTTCTCTCCACTCAGCTCTCAGACGCCATGATGTTCCCCATCACACAGTTTCAGGAGAGAGACCTGAGAGGTAGAAGACTGCAGTGCATTGTGGGCTAGAGCGTTCTACAATATAAGAATATTTTTTCAAAATTCATTTACATTTTATTTTATTTTTATTTTATTTATATATATTTTTAACAACTCAATTTTAACATTTTATTAAAAAAAATTATTTTTTATTTTAGTCTCTCATTCTTCTTGCACAAAGTAATTGAATTAGATTTTTAAAATTAGATTAAATTTTTATGTTTCTGCTTTTTTTCAATTTGGGCTAACAATTTGTATTTTTATATTGTATATCTTTAAAAATGTTAATAGTTGTTAACAATTTAGTAATTTTGTTGTATTTACATTTTTATATTGTATAGTTACAATTTTTTTTTTATTGAACTAAATGGAAATAAAAAACATTTTAATGGTAAACTCGCTGAAATATATCCTGTATTTATATATTTTCACTTTTTAAAAAATATCTATATAGTTTTAACAACTCAATTGTAGTTATTTTAGTGTATATTTTTTAAATATATATTTTATTTTCGTTTCTTGTCTCCTTACACAAAAAAATTACTTGTATATTGATGTTTCTATATATATATATATATTTATTTATTTCTTAAGCAGTTGTTCAATACAGTGTTATTTTGGAATTACAGAGATACTATTATATTTGTATAAATTTTTTAAATCACTATTTATTTATATATTTTCTATTTTAATTTTACTCCGTTTTACTTTCAGTTTTGTTGTTTTATTGGCCTTTTTTATATGTCTCTATACTTTTATTAAGTTTTGGTTATTTTATTATAAAGTGTCACCTTCACAACTTGCTGTTTTATATATATATATAATATTTATACTTTTTATGATTTTTTTTATGTTATTAATATTAGTAAAATATTTATCTACTAATATTTTTATGTATCTATATAGTTTATTTTTATTTTGAGTTTGTAGTTTTAGTTAATTTAGTATATTAAGTTAAACTAAATAAAATTCGCAATTTTGTCTGGGCAACAAGCAGACTCTTTTTTTTTAATAAAATATTTTGATACTTTATACTTTACACTTTGTACTTTTTTATTTCAGTCAATGTTTATTTTAGTTCAACTAAGAAAACGTATTATTTAGGATTTATTTTTAGGATTTCTTTTAGTTGAACTATAATAACCCCAGTGTAATAATCGGACTGACTGTGCATTATCTCTTACATATTTTCCTCCTCTAATTGTCTCTAGAAATTGTCATCCTGAAGGAAGTGTTTCAGATTGCAAGTGACGGTAAGCACTTCATTTTTTTTCCCACATAATTGTTGCATCTTATGATAATGTAACCATTACTTCATGCTTCATTTTGTGCAACATATTTGGTTTCAGATCACGACTCAGCCGTCAACAGATACAGTCGTCTGTCTAAACGAAAGGAGAATGAGAAGGTGTGGCGTTTTGAGAATTCAGTGTTTTATGATTGACAGCTGTCTTCATACTAACACAGAAGAGTGTACTGTGTGTGTGTGTGTATTGCTGAAAGAGTGTGTGTGTTGTAATGTGCCCATTTAATAACACTCACACTGAGAGTTGGCCAGACCGCCGATAGATGAGCATCTTCTCCTCGGAGACATTGGCAGGTACCAGTGTCCTTGTCTAGGACAAAAAAAACTAGACGATATTAGACAAATATCAAAATCAACTTTTCATACTTTCTCAATGCACATTTTGATCCCACTGTGAATGATTCATCAGTGCATGTTATTCCAAATCATATTCTTACATCAGATTTGCTCCAGTTGATTTTATGATCATTGACATATTACTATTTTTTTGTAAAAAATAAAATCTAATTTAAAATATTATGTTTCTGCTTTTGTTAATTTTGGGCTAGCATTTTAGAAATTTTTATTTATGCATGTTTTTAATTTTATTATTGAATATTTTTTGTAATTATTTCAAATTAATTAATTAAGTAATTTTTATTTCAGATTTAGTTTTAGTTTTTTTAGTGCATCAGGTAATCAGACTGAATGAAAGAAAACATTTGATTGGGAAACTAGCTATATATATATATATATATATATATATATATATATATATATATACATATACGATATTATATATACGATATTATTATTATTATTATTATTATTTTAAATTTTTTCAGTTGACACTTATTTCGTGCAACAATAATGTTTTTATAGTTTTACTGATTTGCTCATATTTTAATTAATTAATTATTTATTTTTATTTATTTTTTTATATTTAATACATTTTTCACTGATGTCAACAAGGACTTTTATTTTTGAACCGGACTAGAAAAGTAATTGGTACAGAAACTTTGAAATTGCTAGAAATTTCACAAACAACAAAGAAAAATAGACATCATCCAAAATAATTCCACATTGTTGATATGGCGTCCTGCACTACATGTAACTGCTGTCATGCATGTGTTCACTGCAGGTGAAGAATGAAGTGATGGAGGACGTCTACACGTCCAGGAAAAAACAGCACGAGACCATAATGCACTACTTTGCATCGCTTAACATGCTGCAGTACAAGAAGAAGATGGCGCTGCTGGAGCCGCTGCTGGGATACATGCAGGCGCAGGTGATGATCATACATGAACCGTGAGCACATCATGTAATACAGACAGGCCTTTTAGAATTCAGAATGCTTTGCTTTTCATCAGATCAGTTTTTTTAAACTGGGATCAGAGAATCTGACGCAGCAGTGGGAGGAGTTTCTCACCAACATCGGAACCAGCGTCCAGAAGTGAGTTTCAACCAATGCCAAAAAATATGTTTATTTTTTAAATATTTTTTTAACTGATTTAAGATTTGTATTCGATTAAAATGTAAAAAAATAATAAAAATCTGAATTGTTGCAACTGAGGTACTAAAACCTTTTAAAACTGAAACAATTATTTGTATTATATAGCAAAATAATAAATAAAATCTAAATTTATTTATACAAGTGCAAATATAAAAACAAATGTATAAATAATAATATTTTACCATAAACCGGTCGAATGCATCTGGCATAATACATCACAACATGTTTATAGTACTTTTTCATTTTATGGCATGTTAGATGTGTATAAGTATCGATTTAAGTATTTTAAATTTACTTTAAATAGGGAAGCACAATATATTAGTGCTCATATCAATACCGGCCTGATTAGTTTGATTAATGATCAGCAACATATTACAATATTGTAAACGGATGATATCAGAGATCATTTTTCTTACTGTATTCAAACTGTATTGCTAAGGATAGGTGATAAACAATGAAGTATTTATTTATTTTTATACTTGATTTCTAAGAATACTTTTATACTTTTATTCAACAAGGGTGCAGTTTATTGACTAAAAGTGACAGGAAAGACATTTAGAATATTATAAATGATTTCTATTTAAAATAAATGCTATTTTAAATTGTAATATTTCATAATATTAATTAAACAAATGCAGCCTTTGTGAGCAGAAGACACTTCTTTTGAAAACACACAAAAAACTAAACCTTTAAGCAGTAGTGTATCTTATATTTTATACAGTATGTACAGTATTGCACACTATCGTTTCTGTTTTTGAGTGTTCTTGTCGATAAAATATACTTTGCATGTTATTTGCATAAAAGCACATTTCACTTGAGTGCAATACTTAAATGTAGTTTGTTTGCATGTGTTCTATTGCAAATGAGAAAAGCAGTTAATTCAACTGTTTTGAGTTTCTTTTCTCTTTGTGCTCGTAGTGTTCGCAGGGAAATGGACCACGACGCTGAAGCCACAGAGCAGATGATTCAAGACCTAAAAGCTGCCAGTGACCCGCTCTACATGCCCGACCCGGACCCCAACAAGATCCCGGTGAACCGTAACCTGACTCGCAAAACTGGCTACCTCAACACTCGCTAGTACGACCGCATCAGCCACCGAGGAAACGTTTATACACGGCACAGTCGTCTGCGTTTCTAATCATCTCATGCTTTCTCCTCCAGTAAAACAGGGCTGGTGTCGTCTTCATGGGAGCGGCAGTATTTCTTCACGCAGGGAGGAAACCTCATGAGCCAATCGCGTGGAGCCGTGGCCGGAGGTCTGGTTCTGGACATCGACAACTGCTCCGTCATGGCGGTGGACTGTGAGGACCGACGCTTCTGCTTTCAGATCACAGCTTTCGATGGCAAGAAGTACGTTATTATAGTCTTGTGCTGATCTTACTATTGCATGTGCATAGAGTATAGTCTCATTCAGTAGACATCCTTCAGTCTGTTTCAGATAAACCAGTTTGGAAATGTGGGTGATCGCTTTAGATGCCAATCCAAACGTAGGCGGTTTTCATGCACAGTTTGATTTCTACAGTAATGTAACTTCTGTTGTTACTGAAATTTGCTGAAAATGTACTGACCCTAAGATCATCCAAGATTAGGATGAGTTTGTTTCTTCATCAGGTTTGGAGAAATGTAGCATAAGCATCAGTGTCTTGTCAGTGGATGCTCTGCAGTGAATGGGTGCCGTCAGAACGAGAGTCTAAACAGCTGATAAAAACCTCACAATAATCCACTCCACTCCATCAGTTGAAACAAATCCATCATTAAGACATTTTTTACTTTAAACCATTGCTTCCAGCTATAATAGGAGTCTTTCTATATATAATATTGCTTTCTCCAGTGCAAAAGTGATCTGGTCTGAATCAGTAGTGAAATCTGCACAGATCAAGCTTCGTTTACACTGTTCACAGCTGAAAAGAAATATGTGAATTGATTTTGATTTTAAGAGATACCAAGTGTTATTATAGATTATGGACTCATACTTGAGCCAGAAACAACAGTTTGAAGATAAAAAAATATCTTAATTATAGCCAGCTTTTGGCTTCTCGGTAGTGGTGTGGATTATTGTAACGTTTTTATCAGCTGTTTAGACTCTCATTCTGACGGCACCCATTCACTGCAGAGGATCCATTACTACATTTCTGACACAATGCTACATTTCTCCAAATCTGATGAAGAAACCAACTCATCCTAATCTTGGATGGCCTGAGGGTGAGGGTGGTAAACTAAAATCCACAAAAGGGTTTGGTTACTACTTTTCCTGTTCTTCTGGTATTAGTCTAGTAATGAGAAATGTAAACACTACAGTGTTGATCCAGTTTAAACTCGAGTGAATATTCACCAGGCGAGTAAATGGGTGTCTTATCCTTTCTCAGTACATCTTGAGTCATTCTGAGTCACTGCTTTGAGTGAACGGCTGTTTCTCTGTGTACCGCAGGGCCGTTATATTACAGGCGGAGAGCAGGAAAGACTGCGAGGAGGTGAGGAGACTGTGTTTGATTGAGTCTCGTTCACTTGGAGATCCCTCTTGGAGAAACAGATTTAACCGAGAAATTATAATTACATTACTGTTCAAATGTCTGGGACTAGAAAGATTGTTTTGCTTTTATTCAGCAGGGATGCATTACTTTTATCAAAAGTGGCAGTGAATACATTTCTATTTCAACTTCAGATAAATGCTGTTCTTTTGAACTTTCTATTCATCAAAGAATCCTAAATAATGTGAGCTTACAAAAAACTATAAAGCAGCACAGCAGTTTGCAAAATTATTATAATATTCATAAATGTTTCTTGAGCACCAACTCAGCATATTAGAATGATTTCTGAAGGATCATGTGACACTGAAGAGTAAATAAATTAATGCATTTAGAAGACGCTTTTAGGCAAAGCGACTTGCATTGCATTCAGGCTAACATTTTTTACCTAACATATGTTTCCTGGGAATCGAACACACAACCTTTTGCACTGCTGATGCAATGCTTTACCACTGAGCCACAGAGTAGAGTAATGATGCTGCAAACATGCTTTAAATTGGCTTTAACTGATTCACCAATGAAAATTATTTTAAATGTTTTAGTGGATTGCAACAATAAACAACATCTCTAAGAGGATATACCTGAGTGAAAACCCAGAGGTGAGTGTGGGATTCAGATTTACTCTCATCGTCATACATGAAAACCGAAACCTCTGCAAATATAATACAATAACTTTAATGCGGTTTGGAGTCAGACATTGCTAATGTTTCTTGTGTCGGCAGGAAATCGCAGCGAGAGTGAATCAGTCGGCTCTGGAGGCTGTAACACCTTCACCATCTTTCCAACAGCGCCATGAGAGTTTCAGACCGAGCACGTGAGTGTCAGCACAACATCTCACTAATACAAATACTACAGCCTTAAATGAAAATAGCTGAAAATGTACTGACCGTAAGATCATCCAAGATTAGGATGAGTTTGTTTCTTCATCAGATTTGGAGAAATGTAGCATTGCATCAGTGTCTCATCAATGGATGCTCTGAAGTGAATGGGTGCCGTCAGAATGAGAGTCCAAACAGCTGATAAAAACATCACAATAATCCACAACCACTCCAGTCCATCAGTTAATGTCTTGAGATTTTAGATAAAGCTGAAAAACAACAACACAAAGACATTCTTAAAGCTGTAGTCCATACCTTTTTTTTTTTTTCAAAATATACATTATTTATATAATAAGTGAATAATAGTAATAAACTTCAAATGACTTCCTCCAGTGAAAAAGTCATCACGTCTGAATCAGGTGAGAGATCTGCACAGATCTCACAGAACCAAAACATCTCTAAACAAATATGTGGCTTGATTTTGATGTGAGAGACAACAGGAGATGGACTTTTTCACTGAAGAGACGGTTATTGAGGGATTATGGACTAATATTTTATCCATAAATGATAGTTTGAAGTTAAAAAATATCATGATATTTGTACAAAAACACTGCTTTTGGCTTCACAAGATATGGACTGTAGTGGCTGTGGATTATTGTGATGTTTTTATCAACTGTTTGGACTCTCATTGTGACGGCACCCATTCACTGCAGAGCATCCATCGATGAGCAAAGAGATGTGTTTGTAAATGATTCCATGTTTTCTGTCTGGATGCATTGCAGTTTGTTTCTTCATAAGATTTGTGGAAATTTAGCATTGCATCAGTGTCTCATCAATGGATGATCTACAGTGAATGGGTGCCGTCAGAATGAGAGTCCAAACAGCTGATAAAAACATCACGATAATCCACAACCACTCCAGTCCATCAATTAATGTCTTGAGATTTTAGATAAAGCTGAAAAAAATCCATCATAAAGACATTCTTAAAGCTGCAGTCCATACCTTTTTTTTTGTTCAAAATATACATTATTTATATAATAAGTGAATAATGGTAATAAACTTCAAACGACTTCCTCCAGTGAAAAAGTCATCACGTCTGAATCAGGTGAGAGATCTACGCAGATCAAACAGATCTCACAGAGCCAAAACATATCTAAACAAATATGTGGCTTGATTTTGATGTGAGAGACAACAGGAGATGGACTTTTTCACTGAAGAAAGGGTTATTGAGGGATTATGGACTAATATTTTATCCATAAATGATGGTTTGAAGTTAAAAATGTCTTGATAGGTTTCATTTTTACAAAAACACAGCTTTTGGCTTCACAAGATATGGACTGGAGTGGCTGTGGATTATTGTGATGTTTTTATCAGCTGTTTGGACTCTCATTCTGACGGCACCCATTCACTGCAGAGCATCCATTGATGAGCAAAGAGTTGTGTTTGTAAATGATTCCATGTTTTCTGTCTGGATGCATTGCAGTTTGTTTCTTCATAAGATTTGTGGAAATGTAGCATTGCATCAGTGTCTCATCAATGGATGATCTGCAGTGAATGGGTGCCGTCAGAATGAGAGTCCAAACAGCTGATAAAAACATCACAATAATCCACGAGCACTCCAGTCCATCAGTTAATGTCTTGATGTTAGAAAAAGCTGAGAAAAAATCCATCATAAAGACATTCTTAAAGCTGCAGTCCATAACTTTTTTTTTCTAAATTTACAATATTTATATATTAAGTGAATAATAGTAATAAACTTCAAATGACATCCTCCAGTGAAAAAGTCATCACGTTTTTTACAAACACACAGCTTTTGTCTTCTCCAGATGTTAACTGATGGACTGGAGTGGCTGTGGATTATTGTGATGTTTTTATCAGACTCTCATTCTGACGGCACCCATTCACTGCAGAGCATCCATTGATGAGCAAAGAGATGAGTTCGTAAAAGATTCCATGTTTTCTGTCTGAAAGCATTGCTTTTTTGTAACTCCTGAAGTCAAAGTCGACCCAAAGCGGGTCGTTCAGGCAGTCAGTGCTCTGCGGGCTCCGAGTCTCCGGCGCTGTCGTCTCTGTCTCTGGATTCGCTGGTGGCTCCGGACACGCCCATTCAGTTTGACATCATCTCCCCCGTCAGCGAGGAGCACAGCAGTCAGGCTAAGAGCGGCACTCAGGGCAGGTCTGCGCTCCAATCTCTACAAAAGAGCAGAATTTACTGTTGATTGTTATTAGAGAATTATTAAGCACTGGCTTGTGTTTCTCTCTTCACCGAAAGAAGGACCAACCCGTTTGGGGAATCTGGAGGGTCAAAATCTGAAGAAAGTGAAGGTACATTGATAAAAAGTTTGGGGGCAGTTGGATTTTTATTTGAAAGAAATTAATTACTTTTAATCACAAGGGGTCAAATTGATCAAAAGTGACCATGAAGACGTTACAGAAAATGTCCATGTCAAGTTATTGCTTTGCTTTTAAACGTTCCCTTCATCAAAGAATTTCAACAAACTAAATGCATTATGGTTTCCCCCAAAATATGAAGCTGTTTTCACCTTTTATAATAATGAGGAATGTTTCTTGAGCAGCAAATCAGCATATTATAACAATTTCTGAAGATCATGTGACACTGAAGATGCTGAAAATGTGCATCACAGAAAAAAATTACATTTGACTATATATTCACATAGAAAACACTTATTTTAAAATGTAATAATATTTTACAAGGTTGCATTTTTTGCCGTATTCTTGATCAAATAAATGCAGCTTTGGTGAGCAGAAGATAAAAGTATCTTTGTGCTATTCCTTTTATAGCTTAAATTGCACATGAAAAGCACCTTGCAATGTATTTAATGCACATAATGTCATGCATTTTCTGATGAAATTGAATATTCTAGGCCAAGACTTGATTTATATTCCTCTGATTTGATTAAACTGTGATTAATTAGTGAGTTTTAGCCTAGTCACACTAGCAGAAAAGCAGAGAATATTATTGCAATCTGATGCAAGATTATAAAATCAGTTTTTGATATGTGCACACATGTATGGAGTGAGTTTTGGTTCTTTATTACATGCGAGAAAATAAAAGATCTGAGAGAAAAAAAAAGTTTGAGAGAAAATGTTATCACACTGATAGCAAAAAAACATTTCATGAGAGAAAAAAGAATATTTGAGAGAAAAAGTTTTCATGCCAATAGCAAAAAATAATTATATTTGAGACTAAAAAAAGGTTTGAGAGAAAGTATTTTTTCATAAAACATAAAAAAATATACATTTTAAATTTTTTAAATTATTTCTGAGAAAAAAAATCTCTCTCAAAATACTTTGAAAAAAACTCTCAAATATATATTTTTTGCTATCAGTGTGAAAATATTTTCTCTAAAAAAAAAAAGTGTTTCTCTCGAAACGCTTTTCTTTGCTCTTGATGCAATTTCTTGCTCTCGTGTCAGGATTTTGCTTTCACTGTGAGAATTGTGTCATGGGCGGGAAACTATCTAAATCAAAACATTAATTTGGCATTTGATTTAAACATAGTATAAACCAGGTGAGTTTGCAAGTTTACCTAGCATGATGGCTGGTTAGCTTTACTAGCGATTAGCAAGCAAATAATATAATACACATTCATTCATGAATATGAGTGCTATTTTTTAATGTTTAATCTTCAGTGATACTGAACTTGCTCAGCCAGCTGTGTGTCATCATCTTGCCCAAACATTGGAGTGTCCGTGCTCAACTTAACTAGCCATAAGGCAGAGGTTGCATCCATGCAGGTGAACCGAACAATGGTGTAATGATTCAGTTCGACTCCCAAGACAAGACGATGCTCACCCGACTGGCCAATAGGAACGTGGCCCCGCCCATGACACAATTCTCACAGTGAAAGCAAAATCCTGACACGAGAGCAAGAAATTGCATCAAGAGCAAAGAAAAGCGTTTCGAGAGAAACACTTTTTTTTTTAGAGAAAATATTTTCACACTGATAGCAAAAAATATATATTTTGAGAGAGATTTTTTTTCTCAGAAATAATTTTAAAAATTTCAAATGTATATATTTTTTTTATGTTCTATGAGAAAATACTTTCTCTCAAAACTTTTTTTAGTCTCAAATATAATTATTTTTTGCTATTGGCATGAAAACTTTTTCTCTCAAATATTCTTTTTTCTCTCATGAAATGTTTTTTTGCTATCAGTGTGATAACTTTTTCTCTCAAACTTTTTTTTTTTCTCTCAGATCTTTTATTTTCTCGCATGTAATAAAGAACCAAAACTCACTCCATACACATGACTTTTATAAAAAAAAAAATGCATTAATTAATGCATCTCTCGTGTGGTTTCAGACTCGATTCTGCACCAGCTTTACATCGTTCGCTTCCTGGGCTGCATGGAGGTGAAGGCCACAGAGAGCGCAGACGTGATCTCTGAGACCATGAGACAGATCCTGGCCGCCCGAGCCATTCACAACATCTTCAGGATGACCGAGTCTCATCTGCTCGTCACCTGCGAATGCCTCAAGTCAGTTCACTGATCCGGAGTCAGCTTTGCACAATCTCTAGAGAAGGTGTTCATGTGTATTTTCATGTCTCTTGTTTGTTTGTAGGCTGATTGACCCGCAGACACAAGTCACAAGACTCAAGGTAGGTCCTTACAGTTCTGTGGCTTCTGTGAAAGACTGAATCCAGTGCTGTTTTGAAGGAAGTATCTGTTGTGTGTCCCTCAGTTTCCTCTCTCCAGCGTTGTGCTGTGTGCGTCACATCAGGAGAACAAGCGCTTGTTTGGTTTCGTGCTGAAGACGGCCGGAGGACGAGAAGACGGACGACATCTTACAGTCTGCTACGTCTTTGAGTCAAACAATGATGGAGAGAAGGTACAAATATACCGAACTCTTAGTAATAAAAACAACGTATATATCTGAAGTTACATATATATGTTATTATTGATTCATAATTGAGTTATTTACATTACATATATAATTGATATTACATTATTAGAAAATATAATATTAATATATTACATGATTATTAAACATTTTAGTATACTTAAAAATATATCACTCTTACATAATTTAATGTTATATAATATTATAATAATATTACTAGAATAATATGTATTTATTTAAATATTTAATGTATAATATTAATATATCAAGCTATAATTTACACTCACCGATAATATATTTATTATATAAATAAATATTGAGGTGTATTATTCTAATGGGTTATGCTATAATTAATTTTAGATTTGTAAATAATATACATGTATTTTATTTATTTGTAGTCTATATAAATATATTTAAAATCATTAGATTGAATTTATATTTAGTAATTATATTATCTATTTTATTTTATTAATTATATTTTTATAACCATTTTATTTTATACTTTAAAAAGGACATGTGAACATACTACTTTTTAAATTTTAGTATACTTGAAAATATATAATTCTTACATGAATAATTTAATGTTATACAATATTATAAAAATATAACTATAATAATATATATTTATTTTAGTATATAATGTATAATAATATATCAAGCTATAATTTACACTCACCCATATTATATTTATTATGTAAATAAATATTGTGATATATTATTATGAGTTATACTATAATTTATTTTTTATGAATATAATACACATATTTTATTTATTTGTAGTCTATATAAATATATGTTTAAATTCATTAGATTGGAAATATATTTTTAAAATATATGATCTATTTTATTTTATTTATTTATTTTTATAAACCTTTTATTTTATAATTTAATAAGGACATGTGTACATACTCCTTTTTAAATTTTAGTATACTTAAAAATATATAATTCTTACATTAATAATTTAATTGTATATGATATTACTAAAATAATATATATTTATTTTACTATATAATGTATAATAATAATATATCAAGCTATAATTTACACTCACACACCCATAAATATTGTGATATATTATTATAACGAGTTATGCTATATTTACTTATTTTTATGTATATGTATATAATATATATATAAGTATATTATTTATTTGTAGTCTATGTAAATAGAAATGTATTATAAAAAAAATGTTATCTATTTTATTTGATTTATTTATTTTTATAAACCTTCTATTTTATACTTTAATAAGGACATGTGTACATACCCCTTTAAAAAAACAAGAGCTTTTAGAGGTTGTTTTAAGCTGATCTCAGTGATTTGGATGCTCTTGATTGTTAGATCTGTGACAGTGTAGGACTGGCGAAGCAGATCGCGCTCCACTCTGAGATGGTGAGAAAACTCTTCATTTATTTGATTTCAAATGACTCGATCTGTGCAGAAATAACAGGTCTAATTAAATTGATAATCTTTGTTTGTTTTTTTCCTGACAGGACCGCAAATCCACACAGAAACAGAGAGAGCTGGACAAAGCCAAAGAGAAACAACAGGAAGAACTTCAGAAACAGAAACAGATCGAGAAGGTAAAGGAAAGCATTTGGGATCTGTACCAAGTTTCCTAAAGAAGGCTACAGTTAAGAAAATACAGTAATATTGTGAAATAATATTACAATTTAAATTAACTGTTTTTTATATGAATATATAGTAAAATATAATTTATTTCTCTTATGCACAGCTGAATTTTCAGCATCAGTTACACATGATCTTCAGAAATTATTCTAATAACATTCTAACATTTTTGTGGAAACTGTGATGTATATTTTCAAAAGAACAGTATTTTTATTTCAAATAGAGTATTTTGTAACAATATAAATGTATTTGCTGCCTCTTGAGGTTAATTTAATGCATCCTTGTCGATTATTAGTTTCTTAAAAATGATTTTTTCTTACAGGATCTCGAAGAACAAAGCCGTTTGATAGCCGCATCGAGTCGACCCGGCCAACCAGCTGCTGATGGACAGTTCTTGGTCCTTAGCAACAGCCAATCAGAGGACAGTGACGCAGGAGAGGAGGGGCTGAAAAAGGGCGAATCAGAAGCCTGATGGAAACCGTTCTGTGCTTGGATTCCACGAACATCACTTCCTGTTCTTCAGGGGATCTCCAGAAACGATGATGTAATATGTGACTGCGAAAAGAATTAATGCGGACACTTTGGGGCAAAACCTCTCAAAAGTTGTTATTAGTAAGAATCCTGTATTTTTTAACCATATCCGTTACTGACCTGCATTTGCTTTTCGAGGGTTTGATAAATGTATGCGTGTAAATGAATCCACTACCATGACCAACGAAACCTGAGGAGATGCTTTTATTTCCATAGAGTTGCACGTGTGAATAATAACTGATTTAATTCTGAATGTTTGGGTTCTCACTGATCATATTTTAAGGCTGCTGTGTTTTCGTTCATATCGCGTCCCCGATGACGGTGAATTTCACTCAAATGTGTCAAGAACGTTTTTATTATAGTGATTCAAATAATACTAAATATCGTATTTGTGTAAAAACAGGCATTTTATTGACACAAATGAATTCTTTCTAAAATATGAGCTGTTCTGAGGATCATCATACTGCATTTCAAAATGATTTCACGAGCTTATATTGTCTTTGTAATTAATACAGTTCTGATTTTCAACTCTAGGCTGTTTTTTTTAAATCTATAAACACATCTGTTTGATTTTTTTTATCAGACCGTTGTAATAACTCAGTGTTTCCATCTCAACGCTAAGAAAAAATCAATTTTTTTTTTGTTTAAAATCATGTGATTTAATGCCTTTAATTTTTGGAATATGCTTTAATTTTTGTTATTTTTTTAGGTGTAAGATGTTTGGAGCCTGTATTGCACAAAATGGCCCAATGTATTGAAACGCTTCAGCTTGTGGATAAAAGAAAAAAAGGTAATGGAATTGCAAACGGAAATATTATTTTTTTGCTTTTCTCCAAAAATCTGACACGGTGGAAGTTTACTTGAGAATGAAACACTGTCTCTCATTCATTGATTGTTTGCATGAAGTCATCAACAGTCTTTCTGTTGCATTCATTTGTAAATGATTATTTCTAACCTTTAAGAAAATGTTTTAATCTAAATGTCTTTATACAAAATCAGTCGATGGATTTATGGGGTATAATGAAGATTGGTATTAAATTTCTTTCAAATGCGCTGATGATTTTTGACTCGTCTTACAGAACTATGCTAAATTGCCTTTTTATAATTTTTTTTCAATATCTCAGTTTAGAATATTTTCAATGGATGTTTTTTTTCTTCAGGTAATAAACAGGTAAATAGTTGTTACAGCTACAGTAAATCCAATATTGAAAAGATTTAACAAATAATAAATGAAAACGTATTAAATTAAGCTCAATTAAAAAGTTTTATTGTTTTTTTTGTTATGTTCTTTTAGTAAACATTTTCAATAACACTTTAGTATAGGGTCCAATTTACACTAATAACTAGTTGCTTATTAGCATGTCTATTATTAACATATTGGCTGTTTATTAGTGCTTATAAACTACATATAATGCGTGACATCCATAATCCTACCCAATATCCTAAACTTAACAGCTGCCTTATAAACTATTAATAAGCAGCAAATAAGGGGTTAATTGAGGCAAATGTCATAGTTAATAGTTAGTTTATAGTGAGAATTGGACCCTAAAATAAAGTGTGACCACATTTTCAAATAACAAACAGGTATTACCATTGATAAACACAGGTATAATAGATCCAAAATTGAAAAAAAAAAATATTCACAAATAATATATGAAAGCTAACTAAAAATACATTTAAATTTAAACTTACTGAGGGTTAATACCAAGTTCATAATTTTTTAATGCCACCAAAACTTATTATTAGACATTAAAGTTTATATGATGTTCAAAACATTTTGTCCTGTTCTGGTTTCAGAAACATTTTTTATATGTTATTCTGTAATTGTTAAAACAGTGTTGTATAATATATTTAAATAAATAAATTTAGCATTTATTTGTATTTTATTAATTATTTTGTTAAGGTGTCAGGAAGTGTAAATTGCTTGCATTGTAATTTGATATTGAGTGATTTGAAATTCATTTCTAATTGGTCTTCATTTGGTTTGCATTTAAACAAGACTAATTGGTCATTTCTTAGCAAAACAATGGAGCCGCAGGGGCCCTCCAAGAGCCTAAGACAAATAAACAAGCAAGTTATTTATTAAAAGCAGCCAAGCAACCCAAAGAGATCAATTCGGCATTGAATGGGACAATTATTGCATGCTGCTTTCAGCAAATTGCCAGGTAGCTGTGCTTTTGTGATCCGGAGCATCTTTCTCCATGAGACAATGGGAATATTCAACAGGATTAGTTTAAACAGCATTAGGCTTTAATATGATTTGAAACTCGTGTGGTAGAAAATAAGGTAAATAAGATTAGGCGCTAGTTGACTGCTTTCTCATAATGCTGGAGGTACGGCACGAGGAAATTAAGAGAAGTTAAATCCCGGGAACAGGGCCTAATTTTCTACCTGGTGGGTGCAAAGAATGGCACATCAGCCGTGTTTTGTCCCGTTCAATGGCAGCTTTAAGGGATTCTGTGTTTTGAGTAGATAACAGATTGCTGCTTCACGTTGGAAGGCCTCATTTAGACCCTGAATGACCTGCAGTCCAGGCGATTCTTATGTAAAACAATGAGTCTCAGGCTTTAATTGGTTACGAGTGTGGAGCTATAAAGTCGAACCTCCAGCTTTCAGTTCACACCAGAAGAAGAGGACTGGATCTCCTGATGGCTTCTCTCACAGTGAGCGTGCATCAGAGCTGCTCGATGTCCAGACGGTCTGCCTTCACCATCGAGAGCATCCTGGGACTCGACAGACCGGATCCCAGAACCGTGCTTTCAGCACCTCACCGACCCTGGACAGGTAAAATTACACCCTCTATAGACACAAATACATGACCCTGGGTCATAAGGGGAAATTATTTGAAATTGAGATTTATATGAATAAATTAGCGTTCCATTGATGTATGGTTTGTTATGATAGGACAATATTTGTCTGAGATACAACTTTATTTGAAAAAAAAAAATCTAAATATTGAGAAAATCACATTTAAAGTTCTTAGCAATGCATCTTACTAATCAAAAATTAAGTTTTGATTTATTTACGTTAGGACATTTACAAAATATATTTACTTAATATCCCAATGATTTTTGGCAATAAATAGAAACTGATCATTTTGACCCATGAATTGTTTTGTTGTCTATTGTCTTCAAATATATCTTTGACTGCTTTTGTGCTCCAGTCACATATATTTTAGAGTTGTTTTTCATATTAAACCCGAAATGAAAACAACCTCAGTATGAGCTCCATTAAACTCTCTAAACTTGTGCAACTTGATTAAATTCAGTAAAATAAAGAGTAAATTGCTTGCATTGTAAAATGAGTGATTTGATATTCATTATTGTACCTGTAGGCTACAAAAATATTTTGTTATGCTGCTTGACTTTTCAAAGTGGAAGTAGTTATCATAGTATTTTAATTACTTAATAAACACTGGTTTGTAGTGAAAATAGTTTTACTGTTTATTGCACTTAGCCAGACTTAGCTATTCAATGACAATTTAAATGACTTCCGCTTTGCAAAATAAGCTGGCATTACGGATCAGTCTTTCGATAATTTTACATAAGCTATTTTCCTGATTTTTTTAATTATTTTTAGAGTAGGCTTTTCTTTAAAGTGAAAATATCTTCCATATGTAAGAAACAATATTGTTGACAATATTTGGGTATAAACTAATATTTATTTTAGAAACAACATTATTATGGATAAATTGTGGATAAAGCAAAGATTATTAGAGTATATGTTTTACAAGAAAATACTAATTAAGTCTTTAATTTCCACTTCACAATTCTTGAAAGAAAATAGTTTCAAAGTAAACCCTGGCTGCACCAAAAATGGGCAATAATTTCGAACTATTACTCGGTTTACTGAACCGATTCTCTGAAGCGACTCGTTCGATTCACTTGAATACGATTCACTTGAATAATTCGCACTTCTCAGCGAACAGGGCGCGCAATCATTTGATCTTAACATAATGTGTTTTATCTATTCCAGACGTGAAACCAGTGGGTCAGAGCCGTGGTGTGGTCGCAGACAGTGATGTTTCAGTGGATGAAGACAGTAAATCTTACAGTAAATCACCAGCAGACGCTTACAGGAGAACACTGAACTGGTACATCGGACGCAGACCGCGCACCGCTTTCTCTAGTGTTCAGGTAAATGTTCAGCTCCAACATGATAACATTTAATTAAAATTATATGTGACCAAAGACCAAAAAACAAGCCATAAGGGTCAATTTTTATAATAATCTCTCCATTGATGGATGGTTTGTTAGGAGGACAATATTTGGCTGAGATGCAATATTTGAAAATCTGGAATCTGAGTGTGCAAAATAATATAAATATTGAGAAAATTGCTTTTAAAGTTGTCTAAATTAAAGCTGCAGTCGGTAACTTTTGACGCTCTAGCGGTTAATAAACAGAACTGCTTGCGTCTTGCGGAAGAACATCGTAGCCGGAACTACTTCTCTCTGTTTATGTCTATGAAGAATCACAAAGGTACTGGGTTACTCCGCCGCGGTATCCCCGAAGCAATCTAAAATAGTCCGAATATAAACACTTATTATAGGTGCACCCTAGTGATTCAGGACAAGCTAAAAACACGGTTTGGAAAATGGATTCATGGTGTACTCGCTTATTATATACATTTTTCTACATTTTGAACACAAACTAAGTTACGGACCGCAGCTCTGATTGGTTGTTTCTTACCGGGAGCGATGTATTTCTGCAAATGGCAACAGGAGCACTGGGAGGAGCCAGAGGAGCTTGATTTTTTTTTCACAGATTATCTGTCTCATATTCTACTGTCAGGACATAATGACAGGTTTAACAAATACATTTTTACAAAAGTTACCTACTTCAGCTTTAAATTGTTAGCAATGCATAGGCTATTATTAATCAAAAATGAAGTTTTGATATATTTACCAGTAGGAAATGTACTAAATATCTTCATGGAACATAATCTTTGCTTAATATGCTAATGATTTTTGGCATTAAAAAAAAAACTGATCATTTTGACCCATACAATGTTTTTTTGTCTATTGCTACAAATATAGGCCGACCCGTGCTACTTATGACTGCTTTTGTGCTCCAAGGACACATATGTCTTATTTTTCCTTTAAATAATATGTGCCAGAAATAAATCAGTGGGTTTAATTTATTCAAAATAAAACTCTTTTTGTCAAACGCACAGGTTGTGAACGAGACTGAAATCACAAAATATTGAAAGCTGTTTCAGCCGTGGACTATTTGTGATTTCTATAGATTTACTAAATAAAGAGTAAATTGTTTTATGTGTAATTCTTTATGTCCAGATCAAGATATTGGAGAGTGTGTTTCAAGTGAACTCATACCCAGGCATCGACATACGTGAAGAACTTGCTAAGAAACTGCATCTAGACGAGGACAGGATTCAGGTGAAGACTGGTGCACAGCTATAAATCGATAACCACAGGCCTTTTATTTATTTAATATAGTGTTATTAGTTATGGGATGTGTACTAGACCTGATATTTTTTGTCTGTCTCTTAGATTTGGTTCCAGAACAGAAGAGCGAAGCTGAAGCGTTCACACAGAGAATCTCAGTTTCTCATGGAGAAGAACGTCCTGAGTGATTTACAGTCCAGCAGAGAAGAACGCTGACTGTTACAGATCCACATTCGATCCTATTATTATTATTTCTGTCGCTCTGCCTCACTCTGTGATGTTGTAATTTATTATATATGTCTTTACCAGTTATGCAACTATTAATATTTCACTTCGATTTAAATGCTAAAGATTCTTATTGTGTTTGCTGAAAACATAAAATAATAAAGTCAAGATAAACACAATTTTAATATTTTTTTCTACTTCGAAGTGGAGTTAAGTTAACATTATCTTCTGCCAGCTGTTAAACTAACCTGCAAACTAATGAGTGCTTTGTTACTGGGTTTAGTAAACCTATTAAGCATTGTTTGGGTCACAAAGGGGGGTTTCTCTGAGGGGGGCATCTCAACAATTACATTTGCATTTGAGTCAGTCATGGGATTTTTACACTTGCACAGTTTTGTGTGTTTAAAAGGAAGTATTATATGATCTTATATTAAACATAATACAAATGTACATATGCAAACACCAGGTGGCGCTATTGTTTTAAATCTTGCTCTGAAAACTTCTGTGTCTTTTTCTAATTTGTTACAAAAATACACTTTAATTAAACATTTTTTACTTGGAAATAATACTAGTTTTAAACAGTATTTTCTTGTAAAATGTACAACAATAATTGTTGTTTTATTTTGCATTTTTATAAAAATATTTTTTTCAGCTTAGGTTAAAAAATAAAATACAAACTTTCTTGAGATTAACAAATGCATCTTGTTGATAATAAAGTGTTTTAAAAAGTTAAAATATAGTCAAAAATATTTTGTACATGCCATGGTAGCAACTGATATTTTGAAGTTGTAAATAAAACAATTAACGGATGTCTTCGATAAAATAAATAATATAGACTCAAACTAATTTTGTTTGAAATGTTGCAATTACTGAGTAAAAATAGTTTTTTACAAAGTAAATTTGTTAAAAAAAAATTGTTTATAAAAAAAATAGTCCTAAATACTTTTTAAAAATAAATGTCATGTTTAGGAGTAAAACTGAGAACAATTTAATTTAAAATAACGGGAATAATTCAGTTTAATACTGAATATATTAAATAATTATAGGAACAACAATTAACTGAAAACTCCATAATGAAAAAAAGCAAAAGCTACTTACAGTTTCCTTCATGAAGAGAGACATATTTATATTTTGTCCAGAATATCAAAGCAGATTTTCAAAGGGCAGTACCACACATTTAAAGCTTTATTATTTATATTTTTATGTACTACATAATGAATGCATCATAAAAGCTGTTGGGGGCATTGTTGTTGTGGTCATCTAGTCTTCATGCGAGTGTCAATGTAAGAGGATCTGGGTGTATCTGTGCCTTCAGATTTCTGTCTTTGATCTGAAACAGGATCGTTGGATGCACATCACGGCTGTTGGCTACAGAGCAGACGAGCCAAACTTTCTCTCTGTCCTTTTCCCCTCAGAATTAGAAACACGGCCAGAAATATCATCAGGATTACATAGAAAGCAATATTTTCCAGGTGATGTATACTTGAAAGGAATGAAACCGTATGTCTTGACTCCTAACACTCAAAACTGAATTCACCGGTCCAAACCATTACTTCAACTCTCACAATACCATTCACCTGTTATATAATTAATCATTTTTGCTTTAAAATGTTGTCTTGTCACCTGCACACATCCATATAATATATGTGTGTTTGCTGGTTTTTCTTTATCATCTGCAGATTAACTTTGATTTGAGGATGGGGAATATGCATTTCAGTTTGAGAAGAAAATGTGTTCATGTTAGCAATCAAGAAGATTGTAAATAATGCATTTAAAAACACTTGATGCAGCCACAAATCTCATACTAGTAACAGATCATTCAAAATTCACTAATGCATCAATAATCCACTATTGGTTATGATTATACACTCGTCTGACATACTTCAGATGTCATAACAGGGTGTGAATCTCTCATATGAGGTCTGTCATGTTTTGCAACCTGAATTAATTGGCAGTGAAATGTGGAAATGTGTTTACCACTGTACAAATGAACATGGCTTAATAATGAACTTTGGAACAATCTTGTACATGTTCAGAATAGCAAACTATCATACTACTTATACTATAGGCTATGTACTGCATCCATAATGGAAATAATTTTATGTATAAAGACGCAAGATGATCTATCTCACTTATGGATGAAATATGCAACATTATGTGACAACATGTAGGACATTCATGAACTATATTTAAATACAAATCACAGAACATTTTTATACATATACTGCAAAAGGGGTATTTTATAATGTGATATCAGACACAATAAACACAATAAAGCATGCAACATATTGATTACTGTAAACATGTGCACGGTTTCACATTTGGGACCCTGGAGCACAGATATATTTGAAGCAACAGCAACAACACATTGTATGCAAAATTATAGTTTTTTTTAATGGCAAAAATATTTTGGATATTAAGTAAAGATTATGTTCCATGAATATATTTTGTAAATTTCTTACAGTAAATATATCAAAACCTAATTTTTGATCAGTAATATGCATGGCTGAGAACCTAATTTAGACAAATTTAAGAGTGATTTTCTCAATATTTAGATATTTTGGCACCCGCAGATTCCAGATTTTCAAATAGTTGTATCTCAGCCAAATATTGTCCTCCTAACAAACCATACATCAATGGAAAGTTTTAGATTTCACATACTGAACCTTATGACTGGTTTTGTGGTCCAGGGACACATACTATTTTCTAAAGGCAATAAACAGCATTTTAACCTGTTAACTGTCACCCGTCCGCTCTGTGGGACGCCTACATTTACTTCACTATATTATAATTAAATCTAATCTAATCTTGACAAACTATATATCGTTGGAAAGGTCTAAGACTCCCAAATATATATTTTATCAATGTTCTTTGTGAAAAATTATGTAGGAAAAGTAATAGATTAATTCATGACAAGAGTGCACCCTCAAAAATCTACATTATAACAGGAATTTTGACCTTTGTTAAAAAAAACAAGACTTCTTTGTTGCCTTTTTCTCTATCACATTTTAGAAATCATGATAAATTATATATCAACTGAAAACTTAAAATCTCAAAATTCATCCTTTAAAACTCATTTTAAAATCAGACATTGCATTACCATGTAAATGGTACATCAATATCATGTTACAAAATGTTTTCATTCATGGTTAAACCAGATTTTCTGACAGGGATGTATTTTTATTCTCTAGTTCTTTGCACAAAAAATATTAAAACGTGTGTTTTTTATACTATGATGCATATATGTATTTTTGCATTTACTCTTTAAAAATTATAAGGCTATTTAGCTAATTAAACAGGTGACATAATGAGATATGAAACATAAACCAAACACAGTAAGTGCAATTAAGTGCCTTAAATTATATATATTTTATTAAAATGATGAATAAACTTTTATTGCATGATTTCTGTGATATTCTTCTTTACGGCTACTATATACAGCCTGTCAGATCAGGCGCGCGCACTGCTTGCATACTACAGGAACAGTGGGATTGGCGCGCGCGCGCACACACAAACACACACAGCTCCACCTCTTGAGACTCCTTGCACCTCCTTCACTGTCGCTCGTGTTCATTCCCATCAGCGGAGCTTCATGGACGGACAGGAATGGCTGGGTCACGGAGACGCGTTCACTTTCTCACGGCTTTGTGCGTGTTTTTGTGCTGCAGCGCTCCGGTGAACGGAGGAAAGAGAGCGAACTCGGAGAGATGCAAATACAAGGTAAAAAACACGCTCGAGCGAAATCTGTAAGACATTAGCGTGCAGTGTTTCTGACACGAGCTTTGCGAACAAGTTTAGTCATGTCACGTTATCGCAGAAGAACATTTAAAGCTCTCTTTTTTGCTTAAAACTTAAATAAAAACTTTTTTCTATGGTGAATTATTGAGCACCAGACTGTGTTTTAGCAATGTGTGGAGGTTAAAAGTGTCCGACAGTAAGTATCTTTATCTGTAAGGCAGATTATGTGTGTTTATTTGGGTTTACACTCTTTAAAATAAAGTTCTGGAACCATGTCTTTAACATGGAGGCTACTTTTAGCTGGTTCAAGTCGGTTTATAAGTTACAATGTAACAAAAACCTTAACTGCTTTGTTTCTGGTCTGAGATGGTTAAGCTAAAACTAAAATAAAGGGGTTCAAACTTACCTTTCCCACTTTTTAAATGATGTATTTCTTCTGAAAGCTGTCTATGTGTCGGTGGCTACAAAACAAAGAAACTTTCTAATCTCTAAAGAACCTGAATCTTTATTTGTAAGAGTGCACCTGTATGATTCGAGCTGTGTGTTTGGAGTTAAAGTCTTGTGCAAACAGTGTTCATCCGGTCAGGAGCACTGAGCTTTGGGAAATGGTTTTATTAGTAGGTCAGATGTGAGAAAGAGTCTCGCAGTCGGGTCTTTTGTTGATCTATTGTTGCTGGAGGTGACCTGTTGATGCTTCTGTGAATGGAGTTGAATGGTGGTAGACTACAGATGGAAATTAAAAAAAGGCTGAACATGCAACAGCTTTTCATGTAATCATTCAGTTGAATTTCTATCCTTATGTTGGCATTATAAAGGTTATTTAAAGGGACAGTCTCTCAATAGTGGAAATGTAGTCATCGTTTATCCACCCTCAAGCTGTGGAACCCAAAAGAAGATATTTTGAAGAATGTTGGCACCCAAACTGTTGACGGTAGCCATTGACTTCCATAGTATGGAAGTCTATGGGTACCGTCAGCTGTTTGGTGGATGTTTAATATATGGCTTACATTTTTTGATTTCCTAGACAGCCACATGACTGCTTTATTAATGCTTGACTGTTTCTTATCTTTTTATATGAGTATCTATTAAAAGATGATTCAGAGATGAATGTGGTCCTGTGGTGTTGGCAGTGTTTGTTTTGGGTTTTTCTTCCTGCTGACCCGTGTCTGGGTCGTTTGCTGATGACAGACAGGCTATTGACAGACAGATTGCCCCACAATCTCATTGTCTTGAAGGGACAGGACTGCTTTGAAGTCATTTCCTACAGGAAGTCAGTGAACTATTTGCTCTATTAAAATTCTTTGGCATTTCCTTTTAGGAAGCACAGTTTGCCTCCCTCCACTGCTACATCAAAGCCGTCCTGTTGAGAGAAACACTTCAGGTGTGAATGAATTGTGTGTTTTTGCACTTTTTCTTCTGCGCTGACAGCTGGGCTGAGACATAGTTGAACTACTTACTTTTTATAGATAACAGACAGTGTGTCTTCATTAATGAAAGCTGGTTTTTGTGAGATTCTTTTTATATGCATTTTTGGTGTGCATAATACAATTGTGCTTTATTGCTATTTTGAGATTGTAAAATTACTGAAAAAAATACTTAGACTTTGGTTTTGTAGTTTCAAATCACTAGTAATAAACTTTGGTGCATAATCTGTTCTGTCATGGATGTAAATGATGCCTAAAATTATGTGTCAAGCTAATTCTTTTTATATAGGGTTTTTCACAATACACGTTTCAAAGCAACTTTTCATGCAGAAATCCATGATGTTTATGTTGAGAATATCTTAATGCCTTTATAATTCAATTTAGCATATTATAGTTGGGCAACAATGTAGTATCAAACGATACCATGATACAAGCAAAGTATAAACTTGGTGGAAAAAAATCTGGATTTGAGTCATTAAGCAGTCACCTAGAAATGTGTTTACTTTGAGCAAAAGCCACACACATTTTCAGAAAACAAAATAGATTTTTTTTCAAGAATGTAGTTGCATGTTTTCTCAGTTTTTTTTTATTATTGCATTTTTTGTAAAATTTTATATGTAAAGACATTTTTATACACACGATTTTATAATGAGATTGTGCTTTTGTTTTTTTGTGCTTTAATGCACTTTTAGGCTCTTTAAGGCTCGTCCTGCTCTATATGTGTCTTGAGATGCAACTTTTATTTTTCAATGCAAACCTTGATACAACTGGACATAAAAATGGACTGGGGTCAAAAACCATGCATATTTTGAAACTGAAAATTTTAAAGAAAATTTAATCGTTTGTGATGTATATTGTATCTGTAAAGAATGTTTTATTTTGCAATGCATTACTGCTTTTTTTGTCAGTTTTCATAAATGCATCATTCATTCAGTGCAATCAGACATAAAGTGGACATGGGTCGGTAAGCAGTCAAGCAAGCAAACACCACTCACAACAATGTATTTTTTTATGATGCGTGCATGCAAAATCATTTATTTTTTCTCTTTTAAGAAAATGTAATCGTTTGTCACATTTTGTGTGAGTAGAGAGTTTTTTTACATTTTTTTTTACTTTGCATCATTGCGTTTGTGTCAGTTCTCATATGCAAAGACAACAAATAAACCCCAAAACTAGTGTTTAATTTTAAGATGCAAAAAAAGTGCTAGTTTGTGTTGCATGTTGTCTCTAGAGTTTTATACTTTCTGTGTTTGCTATGTTTCCTGTTTTTGACTGCACAGCTCAGGTCAAGTCTCAGGAAAAACAAAGGTGGATATTTAAATTGGCCTCTGAGCTTTGTTGGGCTTCAGCCGAGGCTCAATTGGTTCTCCGATGGGGGCCTTTTGGACTGGGATTAAAGTGGTTGCTCTCTCCGGAAGTCCCAGGCCTCTCGGCTCAATAGCATCCTGCCTTTGGCTTTCCATCGAGCTCTGTGAGAAATCCCGCTGCCAGGGCATCGTAGGGAGTCGTTGAAATGAGCCTAACTTTCCTTCTCAGAGACTGACCTCAAGTCCCGTATCTCTGTTTAAGAAATGAAGGAATTCATTACGGAACGGATATTACCGGCTGTGTAATCGGTTTAACAAAAGTCTCGTCCCCGTCCATCTGGTTAAGTTATGCTCTCTGAAAATGATGGCAGCCAAGCCTCACAAACATTAGCAAGCATTTCGAAATTGTTTCCAGCAAGAGCAAGGGTTTCTGGGGGTGCGATTAGCATCGGGGGAGACCGTGTTCTTCATGCGTAAACCTCAGTTGTGCTTTTAAGGGAATTGAGGGCCTTGATTAATATTCAACTTTGTAGAGCTCTCTTTTCCTTGGGCACTCAAGTAAATGTTTTGCAGAGAGTGTTTTTAATCGTTCCCTAAAGATCTTTATAGCAACAGTCCACCA
This sequence comes from Carassius gibelio, assembly GCF_023724105.1. NCBI lineage: Eukaryota > Metazoa > Chordata > Actinopteri > Cypriniformes > Cyprinidae > Carassius > Carassius gibelio. The sequence goes on from NC_068406.1 coordinate 23,304,125, forward strand.
AAAAACATCTCTTTGTTTACTCGAACCATCATGTGGTTCCAAACTAGTTTGATTATTATGAATATCATTGGCTGTTGACAAATTGCGTTTATAAAGTCTTTTATGCATAATGCATAAATGTAAACCGGCTGTATTTTATGAAAAACAAAACGACATATTAAAGCTGCAGTAGGTAACTTTTGTAAATATATATTTTTTACATATTTATTAAACCTGTCATTATGTCCTGACAGTAGAATATGAGACAGATAATCTGTGAAAAAATCAAGCTCCTCTGGCTCCTCCCAGTGTCCTATTGCCATTTGCAGAAATACATCACTCCCGGTAAGAAACAACCAATCAGAGCTGTGATCCGTAACTTTGTTTGTGTTCAAAATGTAGAAAAATGTAAATAATAAGCGAGTACACCATGAATCCATTTTCCAAACCATGTTTTTAGCCTGTCCTGAATCACTAGGGTGCACCTATAATAAGTGTTTATATTCGGACTATTTTAGATGGCTTCGGGGATACAGCGGCTGTCACACCCTCAGCTCGTTCCCTCAGCCCCAGTCACCATTGCCAGTCACCATCCACTCAATCTCCCATGCACCGCCCACGTGAGCCGTCACCTGAATACTAATTACCTGCACCTGCACCAGCAATCACCACACCTTTAAATACTCACCTCACTCACTCACTCACCGGCTGGAATCAAGATTGCATGGACATCTTTGTGGATCTTCTGCCTGCTCCTTGTGGACCGTATAGTGACTCTGTGGAGATTCAGACACAGCGATTAAGGGAAGTGACTCTTTGTTGTCTGGCCTAGCTTTGTGCTTGAACTCACCAATTGATCAGTGCTTGAAGATTCACCGTCTGTGACCACACTTACCTGCTCTGTTAAAGTCCTTTGTTAATAAAGCTTCACGTAAATACTTACCCGTCTTCTCCTCTCCTTGTGTGGATGTGACAGCGGCGGAGTAACCCAGTACCTTTGTGATTCTTCATAGACATAAACAGAGAGAAGTAGATCCGGCTACGATGTTCTTCCGCAAGACGCAAGCAGTTCTGTTTATTAACCGCTAGAGCGTCCAAAGTTACCGACTGCAGCTTTAAGCAAAATAAAAAATAAAAAAAAAATTGTAACAAATAAACAAATAAAATGTTATTTATTTATTTTACTTTTTTTTTCGAAAATACTTAAAAAAATCTTTTTTTCAAAAGTTGCAAATGTCTACTTCAAAATTTAATTTTAAATTCAATGTGTAATAAAAATTTACTAGACCAGTTTTTTCAGCCTACAGTAAAAGTGCATGTCTGTACTCAGTATAACTAGTCCATACATCTTGTGCACTGGAAATTCCAGGTCCTCTGAAGTCATATGATGCATATGAACAAAAACAGATAGAAATCAATAATATTTCTAGCCACTATAGCTCTAAAATCTCATTCGCAGTTGCTGCGTCACATTTGGATCATGTTAAAAAAAGTGTCAAAAAACACATATCGGTAGACCACTAGTTACCAGTAGCCACTGTCTTCAATAGTATGGAAAAAATACTGTGGAAGTCAACGGATACCAGTTGGGTTCCCAACATTCTTCCAAAAATCTTCTTTTGTGCTCAATAGAAGAGAGAAAAGAAAGAAAGAAAATTCTACTCAAATTTATTTTTGGTGGACTATTGCATTCATATAAAACGGAAGCAGTTGAATTAGGACTATGCAAAAAATCGAATGTGATTATCATGCACATCTCATCCGTAAAGACGCTCCTGTAATTAGAAGTATATCCCCAGCACGTGCGTTCAGATCAGGGTTGCCAGGTTTTAACAACAAATCCTGCCCAGTTGTTTCTCAAAACTAGTCCAAAACTAGCCCAATCGCGTTATACGGGAGGTTCCCCGATAAAAATTGCTTCCCGGGGTTAAAATATACGTTTTTTAGCAGGGTTGCCTTGGTTAAATTCGCATTTTAGGGGCTAAATATCACATTATTGGTATTGGGGTTGCTTCAAACCACGGACATGAAAAACAACCGCAGACTTGGCAACACTGGTTCAGGTGGAGCGTCAGTTGCTACACAGAGCCGTAGTCTACCGACAACTAACACAAAATCGTTTCCGAAATCGACAAAGAATCGCCCGCGATTTTAACACCGATTTTATGTAGATTGTGAGTGAATTACGGCTCGGTGTAGTAAATGCCCGTAAGTTGCCAAGTCTGTGGTTGTTTTTCATTTTGACAACTAATCTAGATCAGACCTGATTTTCAGGGCAGAAATCCCAGATTCAGTCTAATGTATAGGTCAAATAAAACAAAAGCATAACAGCCGATGTTTTACTGCGTCCCCTGACGGACACAAGCAGAATCCCAGCCAAGTCCTTCCTTTATTATAGCGGTTCAGGGATCTAATGCAAAACCTTGAGGGCATATATGGGCCTTTTTCCAGTTCTGTGTGTGTTTCTCAAAAGAGCCCTCACACTTCGGTTCCTTGTTCTCGTAACATCTGGTTGAGGATGAATGATGGGGAAGGGGGTGTGTTTCATGCGCTCACGGTGTGGAGAGAGAATGAAAGGGGGGTTTCGATCTGAGTTATTTCTGTGCCATCTTAAGGGTGCATTGAAAACCATCCAAGCAGCTCGTCCCCTTGCAGGCTGTGTCCTGTGCTGCGGTGGGAAAATCTCTGGTTGGCTGGCTCTGAATCAGCCCGGTTCGCTGAACTGCTTTGAATTCTGGGACAGAGGTCTTTCAGCGGCGAGACTTCTTTTGACTGGACGAGTGCTCCTGCCGCTCGCTTTGAATGGCACGATGTTGCTGGTCAACCTGGGTGTGTTAAAAGTGAATTAAGTTGGGACACTGAACTTCTTCTTAATCCTGTTAAAGCTATCGGTCTAAAGGTGATCAGGGCTACTTTTGTTTTGGACAGTTTGACATCTTACGTTCTTACATATCACTATGAATTTTATCAATCAGTCAGTCTGACAGTAAATCTATCAATCAATCAAGCAATCAATCATAAATGAGTCAATAAATCAGTCAAAAATGTTATTAATATGTAATTTTGTAATGTCAACATCAATATTAAAATTATTTATATATATATATATATATATATATATATATATATATATATATAATATATATTAGTATAGATGATGATTTATTTATTATGCATAATTATGCATAATGAATTATAAGTGTATTTAATAAGATGACTAATTTATTGTTTTAATTAATGCTATTTAATTATAAATGTTTATTTATTTGTTATTTTCATTTATTATTATTTCATATATGTGTTTATGTGTGTATGGGTGTCTGTGTTAAATAAAAAATAATCCCCAAAATTAAAAATTTTCATTGTCGATTACGTCGACGTGCGTGCAACGCGTCACACTGTTTACATCTCGCGTAATGGCATACTGGGAATGGAGAAAGTTGCATTCTATCACAAAAACAGAGACCACTGTTATCAAAAGTTTGGAAATACTTCAAACAGAGGACAAATAAAATGGCCATTTGTTCCCTTTGTAAAACCGATATGGTGTACCACGGCAGCACAACTGCGATGCGCGAGCACCTCAGAGGACAACATCCTGCCGCACTCCGGTGTTACGGTTTAACTGGTTACCGTGTTTTTCTTCGGACCAACTTCCTGGTTCAGGTCTCTGCTGCAGATGTGATGGAACGACCGCAGCAGATTCGGCGATTCTAAAAGCACAAACTGATGTGATATTATTAAGTGTCTAATAAACGCAGACTTGCTCATTGCATGATTCTGATATTCTTGTAAAGATTACAAGTTACTGGTATGATCACCCGTAGCGGCTGAAGTAAGGATAAAATAAAAAATAAAGTAAGCCTGTGTTGGCGCGGGCACTTTCCAAAGTGCTCGGGCAGTTGCGCCCCTGGGGCGTCTGCCGTTGCAAAGCAACCATGCCGTGCTCTCTCCCTGAAGACGCAGAATTTTCAGCAAAGGAAAAAAGGATTTGCAGCACTAAAATCGCTTGCAGTAGCTCTGCTACTAAATTTATTTCGAAATGGCAATCCATATACAAGTATGATCAGCTGTTCCTTCATCTTGGCTGAGCTTTCAACGTTGTTACGGGAAAGGATGAAGCTGATTGGTTAGTTCTTGTCACATGACCCGCGGTGCGCTTGAGGCATTCTGGAAAGTTGAGATGTTTTTAACTCGATGCGGTGTGGACGCGCCTGTTTTTGGGACCGCGTCGCTTCCATTATGAGCGCGCATATCGTGCGCCTACGTTGGAAATAACGAACTTGAGCGCACAACAGACGTGATATGTGAACGGCCCCTTAAAAGACAGCGTCCCGCGAGACAACAGTCACAAACCACCGAATCAGCTCTAGATCTCTTGAAACCATGCTAAACTATAGCAGAACCCTGACTACATTTTATGGTTTGTGATGCTAAAGAACATTTCATGACGTCTCAGACAACTGTAAATGTATGGCTACTGTGGTTTAATTATAAGCACAATCATACTCAAATTTACCATAGTAAAATAATTTTCTTTGCCTCTTTATTTTTTTATACTGTAAAAACATAAACCACAATAGTTGAAAATGAATAAAGGTTGAAATATTATATTAGAAGTTGTACTTATATTTTTTGTAAAGTTATCCAAAGGATTCATTTGCTAATCAAAAAAAGAACATTAAATTAATTATTTATTGTAATAAAAATCATCGTTAGAGTAGTCGACTAATCGAAAAAATAATCGTTAGATTAGTCGACAGAAAAAATAATTGTTAGTTGCAGCTCTAATTTCATTGTATATGCTTATTTGATAAATTATACAAAATTATGATTTTTTTATGATGAACGTCAGTGCTTTAAAAACTAGATTGTTACTTTCATTATTTTATTTATATATTTGTGTAATTATTAAAATGCATAATATAAAATACTAATTATAAAATTATTTATGAATATACTAAGGTGGATATATTCTTTATAGCTTTTCTCTAGTATTTCTGTCCACTTCTATTCAGAATCATGCATGAAACTGATAAAATGCAGAAAATGAACCATGCAAAACATGATTATTTGTAATATGGCTATAATATGTCTCCTAAACCTAATGCAGAACAAATCTGAACATTTATTTATGCTATTTGAGCTGGCGCTTTAACCTCGGAGAGTTGGCGATGCTGTGGCGAGCCGAGGGCTGTAACCCGAGTCTGTGATCTGTGGTCATTTACTCTCTCCCTGCCCCCCCACAGACTGAAGTCATTACAATCAATTAGCTGCTCTCTGCTCCGGCCTAATCAAGGATCTGGTAGAGAGCAGCTTCCTGCCTGTAGGTTTCAGGCAATGATTTGAGATTATACAGTGTGTGTCGTCTGCAGGCTGAAGCATGCTCTGGGGTGGAGGCGGGCGTCTTGATGTTGCCAGTTTGTGGGTGCTTGATCAAAACCACAGCTTTGTATTTGTTATCGTTGATCTTTTTTTTTTTTTGTCTGTAATGAAGTCCAATGAAGTTGAAGTAAAGGACATTAGGTTGAAACAAATATTAGATTCCGAGTCACTTTTTCACTTCATGTACACTGCTATTTTCATGCTGCAATGCATTAAGAGAATCATTCCTCAAGGAACCATTCACAGAATTCCAAAATAAACTTTTAACACATGATAGAACCTTTTATTTCATTAAAAAGTTCCATGGATGTTAAATGGAATCCTTTATATTTTGAGGTGCTTGATTCATTAGTGTATGTTGCTCCAAAGAGTCAGAAAGTTTGTAGTCTTTAAAAAAAATATATATTTTACCCTTAGCAGACATGAAATAGGTTGTAAACAATTTCATTTTGACTGAATTATTCTACTTAAGTAGGATAAGTAAGAGTTCATGCACAGATTTATTTCAAAAAGCGAAAGGTATAAAATTAATGCACAGTTCATAGGCTAGTTTTTCTGTGTATTCTTTAATCAAAATGCATTCAATTAAAGGTTATTTGACTCTAAGAACAATTTAATTTTTAATTTTTATTTAAATTTTTATTTTTTTTATTATGCATGTAAATATTTTATAAAAATGAATGCATAAAAAAAAAAAAAAAATATATATATATATATATATATATATATATATTTATATTATCTAGTTAATACATATATATATATATATATATATATATATATATATATATATATATATATATGCATTATGCATGTAAATATTTTATAAAAATGAATGCATAATTTATATATATATATATATATATATATATATTTATGTATATATGTGTGTGTGTGTGTGTGTGTATATATATAAACTACTAGATAATATAAAAAATAATATATATATATATATATATATATATATATATATATATATAATATATATATATATATATATATATATATATATTAACTAGATAATAGAAGGAAAAAAATATATAAAAGTATATATATATATATATATATATATATATATATATATATATATATATATATATATATATATATATATATATATATATTTCTTTTTTTTTCTATTATCTAGTAATTATTTAATTAATATATATATTTATTTCATGTAATTATTTAGTAACATTTAATAAATTTAAATAGATAAAACAACTTAATGAAATGATATTTATAAAATTCTATAGAATTTTTTTAGTTTATATATGTTATATAACTAATTAATATTAATGAAAAAATATATATAATATATATTTTCTATATATATGAAATGATAGAGTTATCCTGCTACGAATGCATTAAGATCTCATGTTTTGTAAAGAGCTAAAGGCTCAAGCAGTGTAATGGGTCTGGAGCAGCTCGAAGTGTTTGGGCTCTGGTGACTCTCAAAGGCAGCTTCATTATAAGGGCCCTGCGCCTGAGGTTGAAGGGTTAATCAGCATGTGTTCAGCTCTCTTGTGTCTCATCCGTCCTTCTTGGCACCGCTTCTGTGTTTTCCATTAGAGCGAGATGATCTTCTCTTCTCTTCCTCTTCTTCATGGTCGTGTGTTTCTGGAAGGCCGTGGGCAGCGGTGCATTCTTAACTCACGAAACCCAAAACTTCAAATCCCACAAGCCCTCTGTCCTCCCGTCAAGAGGTGCGTTGTTTGTGAATGTCATCCGGCGGCTCATTCTTGGCCGTGTCTTTTTCTCGGTGTTTGTTCTCGCAGGGCGGATGCACAGTGACTGTTTTATCAGCTCCAACTATTAATCCAGGCTTTAGAAGTGTAAATGAAAGGGCTTTTTTGAGGATCGGTTTCTCTTCTGAAAGCGTGTCTAGACTCGTTTCAGGAGTTTCTGTCTGCTGTGTCTACATCCTTTATTTAGTAATGTGAATTTCAAATGATTATAAAAACAAGATGATAACAAAGGAGGAAGAATCCAGACAACAAAGATTTCTTAGGAGTTAAGGTGGATGTCTTGCTGACATAAACATTTATGTGTGTGTGGGTGTGTGTTTTCTATAAGGATTCCCAAATTCTTTTGTCAGCCAAGCAACTTTGACCTAAAATGTTTACTCTAAGTACACCTGAGATTTTAAGTTAATATTTAAATAAATTAAAATTAAACACACTCACTTGTTCACAGTACTCTTATGTTGGTTAATGGTCACGTGACATGCAGGTAAACAAAGATAATATTTAATAATTTAAGAATATTTACAGTAAATATACAGTACAGACCAAAAGGTTAGAAACATTACTATTTTTTATGTTTTTGAAAGAAGTTTCTTCTGCTCATCAAGCCTGCATTTATTTGATCAAAAATACAGAAAAAAAAAATAATATTGTGAAATATTATTACAATTTAAAATAATTGTTTTTAAATTTATTATACTTTAAATGATCATTTATTTCTTCACATGATCCTTCAGAAATCCTTCTAATATGATGATTCATTATCAAAGTTGGAAACAGTTCTGCTGCTTAATATTTTTTCAGAACATGTGATACTTTTTTAGGATACTTTGATGAATAATAATAAAAAAAGAAGCTATGTTTTTAAAATATTAATATTTTGTAATAACAATATACACTACTGGTCAGTAATTTGGGGTCAGTCATTTTTTTTCTTTCTTTTTTTTAATAAAATCAATACTTTTATTCAGCAAGGATGTGTTAAATTGATAAAAAGTGATAGTAAAGAAGATATATTATTAGAATATGTATTATTATAACTTTTTATTTATTTTGAATAAATGCAGTTCTTTTTAACCTTTAATTGATCAAATGTATGAGACAGCAGAACTGTTTCCAACACTCATAATAAATCAGAATATCAGAATGATTTCTAAATGATCATGTGATCGACTGATGTTACATGTGACACTGAAGGCTGGAGGAATGATGCTGAAAATTCAGCATGGCATCACAGAAATAAATTATTTTTTTTGAAGTATATTCAAATATAAAACTATTATTTTAAGTTGTAATAATATTTCTCAATATTACAGTTTTTTTAAATGCAGGCTTGATGAGCAGAAGAAACTTCTTTCAAAAACATTAAAAATAGCAATGTTTCCAAACCTTTGGTCTGTACTGTGTGTGTGTGTGTGTATATATATATATATATATATATATATATATGTATGTATATGTATGTATATGTGTTTTATTAAAAAAATAATTATATTATACTATTATAAATATTTTATGTTTAGTCTTATGTTGTATTTATTTGAATATTTTATTTAATATTAAATTCATTTTTTAAATGATTTTATGAATTTTTAGGAATTGTTGAATTGTTGAAAAAATACATTTTAATTTAAAACTATATGGTTTTATAAATATTTCATAATGTTTTATCTGAATAATTTAAATGTTTTAATTTTTATTTAATTTTGATAATTTCATTTAAAACTAAATGTATTTACATAACTATTTAAAAAAATATTCATTAAGTGTTAAACTCTTAATTGATTAAAATCCCCGTGAAAGTAATATATATCATAATTTACTCACAGAATTAGGACATTCATGCTGCTCTTTTAACATAAAAGCATGTGATGAGCTCTAATAAAGGTAGCCTGTTTGATTTATCTATATTTCAAGTATAATCCAAGACGTACAATATTTCTGTGCAAAAATCAGACAAACAGTTAAGTTGTATAATAAAAGGATTTGTGTTCAAACTTGGGACTCTCAGAAACACAATCACAGCATGTTGTTTCTTATTAACAGGATGCACATTTATTCATTATGGTTGAGATGATTTAGTTTTGCTGCAGATATGAATCCAGCAGATGTTCGTGAAGCTTTGACCTTTGACCTCGTGTTGAAAGGCACTGAAGGTCAACCGTGCACAAGTTCAGAAATCAATTTATGATGGTTCCCAGGGTTCAGAGGTCAGATCTTCCCAGGTTCCCGGTGCACATGTTGGCCACTTTTCATGACTTCTGTCTTCAGACATTGGGGTTTTTTTTAATAAAAAAGGCTGATCCTGGATCAGTGCATTGAGTTAAGCTCTACCTAGACACTTTAGGACTGGAAAACTCATCACTTGAGAGGAAGTTGAGCGTGATCTACATGAACTCTGAGACTAGTTAAAGCGTTCTTCACCCGTCCCGTGATAAATTCCCTACTAAAAGTGGCGATGTTTGCTCAAATGAGATCAAGAGAGCACCTCGACTGCGCTGTGTTTACGTAAATGAGCTGCTGAAGTTCCTCAGAGCACATGTAATGGCATATGGGAGCGTTTTTGTGACAGAAGGGGCTGGGAAGACAGGAAAGACATTAAGGAGAGCAGACCGAAGCCCTCCAGGGTTTGACTGAATGCCACAAAGGCCCTTCATCAGACGCTCCTCGCTGACTTGTTCATCCGGTTCCTCACGGGCTCAGAGACTCATGTTTTAGGTGCTTTATGGGAACAAATTCAGTGTTGCATGTAGTTCTGTTTGTTTGGCTTTTGTTTTGTTTGGAGCAGTCCTGTGTAAAACTGGAAATATTTGCATGTTAAAAAACAAAAAACAAATTTTGCCTACTATAACTATTGCTAAAAATTTATTGCTATATCTTTTGTAAAAAAAAAAAAAAAAAAAAACATATATATATAGTGCATTTGCAAAAACAGATTTTTTTTTTCATTGTGCATTCCAATTAATCTCATTCAAACTGGGTTATTAAAAAATATATACTAAAAACCGCTAAATAATATAATAAAACACATTAAAAACATTATCTGGTTTTGCAAATGAATACAAATATTTTATTTATATAATGAAAAAAATTATAAAAAAATTATGCATGTATATAAAACTAATTATTTGTATAAATAATAACAGTTAATAATTATTAATTGGTAAATAATCAAACAAATTTGCCCAGTATAAATACATAGGTCAAAAGTTTGTAAAAAATAATAATAATAAAAAATGAGTCTGTTATGCTTGCCAAGGCATAACATACAGTAAAAGCAGTTATATTATAAAATAAAATATGCAATTTAAAATAATAATTTTTTTAATAGAATATGATGTAAAAAGTAATTTATTCCTGTGATGCAAAGCAGACTTTTCAAGCGTCATTACTCTTTTAGAAATCAAATGTGTCTTGAACGTTTGTCTTATTTTGTTCTCAGAATCCTGTTGATTTAGATTTTAAATTGATGTTGATTAAGCATCAGAATTGTTCATTGCATCCCTTGTTTTAGGATCTGCTTTAGTCGCTCTCATGTCTGAAGTTGCGTCTGAGCGTCAGGATGTTTGTAGCTGTGTTGCATTGCAGACTTGCTCTGATGACCATAATTACACAGATGAAGAAAGCTGATACCTGCTCATTAATGCCACATGATCACCGGCAGCTATGGGCCGGCAGCCGGAAAGAAACTCAATCTGTTTGTTTTTGATGTCAAGACATGTCGTTTGTATGCAAGTGAGTCTGATTCATGATTAATTTTTGTTATATTGCATGCTAAATATTGTAAATATGTTGACTCTCCCCTGGTAAACAGAGTTTCCTCAAGACAAACAAAGGCCTTTGCGAAGTCAAGCGTCTCATCACTGATTTGTTTTGTGTTTTTGGTGGGACATGAAAGTTGCATATAAAAGAGATTAATAACAACAGGACCCGATAGCAAACACAAAGTTGATTGTCCCAGAAAATGACTCTTTTTGGAATATGAAATTGGAGACACATGTTGAGGAAATGAGAAGCGTGTGTTTCGGGCTCCGCTCAGATCGACTGCGGTCAGGTTTGTCAAATCAAATGCAAAAAGGTGCTCGCTTCCTCTGTTTGGACATTGGGGGAAGAGATTCCGCTGATTCAAGTGGTTTTGTCTAAAATGAGTTTTATAACTATATATATATATATAAAAAATATATATATACAAAAAGAAATGTTATAAGCAAATGACAGTTCAATAAATCAATTAATCGATCATTCATCAATCTATATACATGTGTGTGTGTGTGTGTGTGTATATATATATATATATATAATATTTTTTTTACTTTTTAATTAAATATATATACATTTGCAAATTATTGTTTATATTTGTTAGATAATAGAAATTTTATTGCAAAAAAAAAAAAAAAAAAAAAAAAATATATATATATATATATATAATATTTGAAATTGTAATTAATTGTAATTTTGGTATGTAAAATAATGTCATTATTAGAAATAATTGCAGTTAAAATCAAAAATGTATTATTTTGATAATATTTTTGATATATTTATAAATTAATTAATATATAAAGATTACAATTATTTATAACTCTAAACATTTTGTGTGTGTGTGTGCATACATATAAACATACACACATACACACACATATATGTAGTTTTATTTGAGCTTAACATTGCAATAGAAATGTACACAATAATAGAAATCTAAACATGCTATCCAAAAAACCAATGAGATTTTAATTCCTTTTGCACACACTTTTGCAAGAGAGGACTTTAAATCATCCGTCAGATATTTATTGGATTGCTTTGTATGGTGTGAAACTTGAACACGAGTTTGCTAAAGCAGTTACTAAATTAATTTTTGTCTGTTGGTTAAAGTCACATAAATCCTTTACACTAAGACCAGGAACATGTTTTGAACAGGGTGAATTTTGTGAAAATAAAGGCAATTTTCAGTGCAAATCAGGCCGGCGCTGATCTTGCTTTGTTTCTTTTATATTCCAAGCAATTTGTTGGACAAACAGTGAGAAGTGGTCTGGGGGTTTTGTTTGTTTTGACAGCGCAGAGGAACAAGCCCCCCGAGAGCAGATCAGCCAGATCTGAAGCTCAGTATCATAAGTGCATGAAAGATAAACACAGTGATGGAGAGCGGCTGCCGCAGACTCAAACAGTGCTCTCCTGAACTGGATTTATCTTCTTCCTTCAGCCCACCAGCTCTGGAGCATGCAATCAACATCTGATTTCTTGCATTTGTGTGCAGCATTTGTGCTAGGCCTGACTGATCCCGTTGTTTGGATCATTTCAAGTTTATGCATGCAAATCTGTTGGGCAAAATAAAAAATGCTAAAATCACTAAAGTTTGTCTAGAGGTTTAGAAGGACTGAGGGATTAATCCAAAGCAAAATTGTGATTATAATTTAGTGTGATTATCAGATTGCAAAGGCTTCATATGAGAGTTTCAGAGTGATGCGTGGCATTGAGTTCATTTACACGCGAGCAGCTCGTGATCCGCTGTTTTCAGTATCTCAGAGCCACTCTGTTCAGAGTCATTGTTGCTTTACATGATCATATTTATTTGCATTGTAATTTAAAAAAAGTCTCATAGTAATATTTCATGCTTTAATTGTTATTTTAATAATGATTTTAGAATAAAATTGTCTATAATAATAATAATAATAATAATAATAATAATAATAATAATAAAATATTATTATTGAATTTTCTTTTTAACTTTTTAGCCAAACTGTGCAGCCTTACAAACTAAGTAAATTTATGTTTTTATATATAATATTATGTTATTTAATATGTGCAAATTAAACATAATTTATATTTACATTAATTAGATTGAAAATATATTTAAAAATTATATTATCTATTTTATTTTATTTATTTTTATAAACCTTTTATTTTATAATTTAATAAGGACATGTTTACATACTCCTTTTTCAATTTTTGTATACTTAAAAATATATAATTCTTACATTATAATTTAATTGTATATAATATTACTAGAATAATATATATTTATTTTACTATATAATGTATAATAATAATATAGCAAGCTATAATTTACACTCACACACCCATAATATAGTATATAAATAAATATTGTGATATATTATTATGAGTTATTCTATAATTTATTTACTTATTTTTATGTATATGTATATAATATATATATATTATTTATTTGTAGTCTATGTAAATAGAAATGTAAAATCATTAGATTGTAATTATATAAAAAAATATGTTAATCTATTTTATTTGATTTATTTATTTTTATAAACCTTCTATTTTATACTTTAATAAGGACATGTGTACATACCCCTTTAAAATTTACATTGCAAAATATAAATCTAGAAGACATTTTACATTTTTAAATCAAATACTAAGAATTTTTAAGAAGTATAAGCAAACCTGTAACGCTTTAAAAAAACAACAACTGCATTTTAAATTACAATCACATTTTCTTTTCCAGAGAAGATGCTATTTTTGTTCTCTCTTCAACAAATCGTTTAGTATCTGGTTTCACTGAAGCTCTGTTTTCTGCCATTCACTTGTGATATTTATTCATGCATTTTATTTGCATCATCTGGGATCCATATGAGGCGGTTTGTTTCTAGTAAAGAGGTACCGGTCTGTTCTGAGAAACCGTAAAGAAAGCAGCGAGATGCAGGTCGCCTCAGCTTCACGTGTAATCCTAACAAACGCCGCTGGGTAATTTAGTGAGTTCTCAGCGCTAGAGATATTATCTGCTCCCTTCCTGAACCCAGACCAATGAATAGCAGCAGTGTCCCTCTGATTGATCATCGCTGGTCAGAAATCCCATCATGCTTCAGCAGAGAGAAACCGATAGCATGCATGTTCCTGTTCAATGCGGGGGCAAAATCCCAGAGGGATGCATTTCCTCCGAGTCGGCTGGGAGAAGATTGAAGCAGCGAAGGATCAAACAAATAGCTGCCCTTTGAAAAAAGTGTGGTCTGCTGGCTTGTTTGCTGTTATCTCCATATGGTTTAGAGCTAATTGGGTTCTTAAGAAGAACCATCTACACTTGTAACGTAGCTGGCAGCGTTCTCATTAAATGAGCTTCATGTGTGTGTTGAGATGCCAAAGCAAAAGTCAAACCAGGTACTTCAAACCGTGTGCTTTATGTAACGTGATTATGTGTCTGGGTTGGATTGTGTGAAGTTCATATTTCAGAATGAGACTGTTTGCCAGATTAACCCTGTAAAGCCTGACTCATTAGACTGCTTTAAACAGGATATAAAAGGAAATCTAAAAAAGGGTTTTCATATTTGATACATCGGGTTTTTATGATTCATATTGTGAGAGTACTGAACATTTTATTCAGAAACCTAAACTGAGCAGAAATTAGTAATTTGGTAAAGTTTCCGATGTTTATATGGACAAAGTTGATGAAATTCTGATTTGTTATGTAAATCAAAGAGATCAAAGAAAGAAAAAAACGTATTTATCATATTGCTTTTTATAGCTATAAAAGGTCGTTTTGGGAAACATTGTCAATTTATTTGCTGAACGCAGTCGCATTATGAAAAAAAATTGACATTTTTCAAATAAAACGCTAAAAACATAAAAATTAGCAAATAAATAAGGTGAAAGATACATAAAAAGTCAACAAAACAAATTATGAATAAATATGATATATAATAAAATTTTAAAAAAAGTTAAAATCTGAAATAAAAACAAAAAGTATAAAATTAGTTTAAATGGAAAATAAAATAAAGGTAACACAAATAAAAGGAGATGTAAAAGAAGATATAATTAAATAAAATTAACTTTGTCAAATCTGAATGGCAGACTAAATACAAGAAATTAGGGGTGTAACGTTATGTGTATTTGTACCGGACCGTTTCGGTACAGGGCTTTCGGTACGGTGCACGTGTGTAACTAATGACCGAATGCAATATTTTTTATGCGGAACATAGGTTTATTGTCGTGTTTCCAAATGAACATATTAAGTGGCGGAAGTCTCCACGTTCAGCGCAAATCCCGCCCTCTGAGGACGGTGACACACTGGATGCGTGGCGTGAGCGTGGCGTGAGTGTGGCGTTTCTGGTGCGTGTCAGGAGCGTGGCGGCTGCCTCGCGTTTTCTGTCTCTTTACACACCAGAATCGTGCCTGACGCGCACTGACGCGCTGCTGCTGTAGGTGACATAGAGGGAGTCCGGCGAGGCGCCGACAGACCAGGATCTTGTCTTCATGACAACAATATCAACTTTTTTTACACACCTACACCTACTGATAAAGGACACCGTCAACAGTATTGACGGCAAAATAGAGTATGTTTGACACGTGCAATATTTGAAAATCGATAATTATTTATTTTTTTAATTACATTTATATCTAAATTTTTGTCAACCTATAGACTGTCAAATATCAAAATGTCATGAATTAATATGTATTTGTGTACAAAATGACATATAAATATATTTTCCTATTATATTTTGTCTGGAAACGCTTCCAACACGTGCGCGTGTCGCGCGTAAAATATTTCTATTTCTAGCATGCACGCGTCGAGCCGCGCGGAAACACGCAGGCAGTCTGCAAGCTCTAACCTATAAACATGGGAGCCGAATTAAAAACAGACAACCACGCAGCTGAGACGCCTGCGCCGCGCATCCAGTGTGTCGCCGGCTTTAGGCCTTAGAAAAAACGTGTGCATGCTAGAAATAGAACCGACGCCTATTTTACACGCGACGCGCACGTATTGGAAGCGTTTCCAGGCAAAATATAATAGGAAAATATGTTTATATGTCATTTTGTACGCAAATACATATTAATTCAGGACACTTTGATGTTTGAAAGTCTATAGATTTACATATATTCAGATATAAATGTAATTTAAAAAATAAATTAATAATCTCGATTTTCAAGTATTGCACCTGTCAAACTTAGTCTATTTTGCCGTCAATGCTGTTGACAGGTGCAATATACAAGTGTGTCACCGGCATAATGTTTTCAAAAGGCATCACGCGAGTGTGAACATCACTACAACTAGGGAAAAAAACGACTGTAATTCAAACGTCGGCATTTAAACAGACCTTTGCTCTTAATTCTGATCGGTCCAACGCAATAATGAAATCTGAGCAGGTCTAAAAACTGAAACTGCTGATGCTGCACTTTACACTTTGGGAAAAGTTATATATATATTTTTAAATATGAGCAGGTCTACAAGCTGGGATTGCTAATGCTGCACTGTAATCATAGTTATTTATTTATATTTTTAGTTATATTTTATTATATGATATTGGTTTGAGACTGAGAGTATTTTATTTAGTGGATAACTTTGCAGCAGTATTTTATTTCTTATTCTTTTTTTATTTGTATAAAAAGTATTTTAAAAAAGTTTATAGTAATAACCTGAAGTTTAATGTTTGCATTTCTTTCCCTTACTGTACCGAAAATGAACCGAACCGTCACTTTAAAACTGAGGAATGTACCGAACCGTGATTTTTGCGTACCGTTACACCCCTACAAGAAATGGTCTAAGCTTCTGGAAACAAACGCTCCTCAAAAGATCATGAGGATCAGATTTGAGACTCGAAAACATGATCACTCCAGATTCAGTCCAGTAAGAGTTCATCTGGAGATATTACTGACCTTATTCTGACCTTTACTTGATCACAATCAGGAAAGAGCTGAAGGTTGACGCTTGTTCAAGAGCTTTTACTGGATAAAAGAAGTGTTAACTATCAATCTGACGACAGAAGGCATGGAGTAGATTGTGTGTGACGGGTTTGATCATTAGTCATTTACATATCAAGTATAACGCAGAAGGCTTTTTGGTGTTAAGTTGCTCGTTGGTCTCCATTAGAAGTCAGTCTTTTGTGAAAACATAAAAGGAAGTGAATAGATAAAAAGCTGAGCCCTGCTCCAATGCTGTGAGGTTTTTTCCTCGTTTTGGATGATATAATTACTGTTATTATTGATGTGGAAGAGGAACACCTGGATGTGGATTGGTGTTTGGTGTTCAGCGCTCTGTTCAGACACGCTCGTGTCTCTGATCCACACAATACTGAACTAAATCTCATCTCTATGGTGCTTTCTATAACTCGAGCCAGGTGTGTGTGTGTTTGATGAGAGATAAATGGCACATTTTGAACTGATCTTCATTTTTCTTGTTCATCAAACCCTTACTGTGACAGAAGCATGACGCACTTAATGAATTAATTCAGTTCTGTTCAAACGTTTGGGGTCAGTTTTTTTTTTTTTTTACTTTATTTGTAAAGTGCACATTACATTGACCAAAAGTGACATTAAAGATGTTTTTAATGCAGAAAAAATTCTGATTCAAATAAATGCTACTCTTTTGAACTTTCTTTTCAGCAAAAAATTCTGAAAAACAAAACATATTTCAGTTTTTGCAAAAATATGATGCAATATGATGCAGGAATAAATTACAGTTTAACAGATATTAACATAGAAAGCTATTATTTTGAATTTTAGTAATATTTTAGAATTTTACTGTTTTGTATTTGTGAACAAATGAATGTGGCTTTGATTAGCAGAAGTGTTTAAACACTTTAAAAACAATAAATGTTAACAGTTTTCATTGTAATTTTGTTTAAATTGATGTAATAAAACCACCAAAACCAATACTGAAAAAAATTAATAAAAATATGTAGACTTATAAAAACACACAACAAAATTACTAAAACTTTAACTAAAATAAAAATAAATAGATGGAGTTATAAAAACTACAAAAATTGGTAAACACTGCAAAATGGCTCAAATTAAAAGAGAAACGAAAAAATAAAAAACTATCAAATAAAAATGAATATAAACTATTAAAAATGACAAACACTAAAACTTTAACTAAAAGTTAAATTAAAACAGAAAATGTATAGTATCTCAGCAATACTGAAATAACACTGCTTCAAACTTTTATATCATAATTTTTATATCATAATATAAAATGTGTCGTACAAAAAACTTGCTACTTCCATGTCCAAGGTTATTACATTATGTTTTTTGTTCCTTTTTGGTTTGGTACTTTTCATATTACATGATTATCATAGCACATGATTAGAAAAACATAGTATTTTCATGCAACATCTCCATAAAACCACAGGTTTACTCTTGTGCATTGTCAGCATGGTTTGCAGACTCATGCTTTAGCAGTGTAGCGTTATAGTATTTTTTTTTTGTAATTGTAGATTGGTCTTGACTTGGGTCATTGTGTGTTCTCTTAATTTCCACGGTGCGTATAATGACCCCGGTCATTAAACAAAAGGCACACAGTCTTCCCTCTTTTACAATCACTTAATAAGGCCTAATAAAGTGTGTGGACCCATGTTTGACCGCTGTCTGACCTGCTTGTTTCACCTCACGGGCAACATTTCTGCTCATTTGCCACCTGGGATGCAACAAGTTTATGGTCCCAGTCGCAGCAAACTGTCCAATTGAAGTTTTAGGATGCCAAATGACTGCTGGGGCCGTCGAAGGTCCTCGGGCTCCTGCTCCTCTCAGCGGGACCAACGGCCCTCAGGTACAAAGGGAAGCAGAGGAGGGGTGTGTGGCCCGTCGGGAGGGTCGTAAAAGAGTGTGACAGGCTTGTTAGGAGACACAGTGCCACATGGTACACCTCCCTCCTTCCTCACAAACAGAGAGAGACCTAGAGCAGGGAAATGTTTGATTCAATTTTTCAATTTTGCCTGAGTTTTTATAATATTTTCTACAAGTTTATAGAAATGTGTTGTACTGATAATGTTATTAATCGTTGATATAATATTACATTTGATAATTTAATTATTTTTTATGTTTATATATATATATATATATATATATATATATATATATATATATATATATATAGTCTTGCTATTATAAATGTTTATAATATTATATAATATTATATATACATTTCTATTATATATATATATATATATATATATATATATATATTTTTTTTTTTTTAAATGTATAATCATTTAAAGTATATTTTTCGTAAATACACACACACACACATACACACACAAGCTATTAGTGGAAGATTTTAGTTATTTATACATGTATTTATATAAAATATTACATGCAATTTAAATAAAAATAAGATAAAAAAATAAAATACATATTTAAAAAAACATCTTGCTTTTATAACTAGTAGTTATATAGTATAATTAGACATATTATGAAGTTTTTATAATACTGTATATTCATTAAAACATTTCTTTTAATGTTTTTATTATTTATTTGACAAAATATACATCTATATTAATGAATACGTGTATTAGAGCAAGATGTTTTTTGGAACTTTATTTTATGCAATATTTAATGCCATAACCATGTTATATATATTATATTGACAATGCTTGTGTATACATGCATACACACACACACATATACACACACACACACACACACGATATATATATATATATATATAATATATGTGAAAAGTCTTGACTCATGTTTGAAGTAAGTTTTTGTCATTTTTTTAATCTGGGAACTGTCATGTAGCTTTAATAGTACATAAGATCATGGGTTCGATTCTCAGGGAAATCATCAACTTATAAAATGCAATAAATGCAATGCAATGTAAGTCACGTTGGACGAAAGCATCTGTCAAATGCATAGCAGTGAAAAGTAATAAAAGACCTCTTGCATGATTGCATGCATGTTTATATTCACATGCAGTGGTTTGTTCAGTCAGTAACACTAACTCTGAGCGTTAGTTATAGCGATGCATGACCTGGCAAACACTATTTAGCTGCAGCTGATAGTTGCATTGGCATTATATATAATGTGAGCACTTTCAGAGAGATGAAGTGATTAGCTGCAGCTGTCTGTGTGTCCGCTGTGACCCTCAGGAGCCTGCTGGGCTCTCGGTGTTAAAACAACCCCAGGACAGCAGGGCAGGAGCCATTAGTGCGCTCCGGAGCTCAGACTTTCACACTTTATTCTGCTGCTAAATGAGGAATTAGCCTGACGCCTCCTCCTTCTGCTGGCAGTAAATGGCTTTTGCTACCTAAAATCTCTACTTTTACAAGAGAGGCCGAGGGCTGTGAGCCAAATTAGTTTGTGCTTTCATTTCCCTCAGTTCATTAGCTGCGGCGTTAAACTTCCAGAAGAGTTTTCCCAGTTAAAGTCCAGGTTGTTTTCCCACAAATACTCCTGGACTTCCTGAGCAGGAACTGTAGGTTTTCCAGAGGAAAATGAGAAAAGTGAAGGAAAATGTGTTGTTTGCCCTCGCAAAACTGAAGTTTAATTCTTAGTGTAATACTTCAAAACTTAAATTAGTTTAAATCACTAACACTTAAAATAAACCAGTCAGAAAACTAGAAAAAGAAGCTTTTATTTTTATGCTATATTTATTTGTGGTGTCATTCTTGTAGTCTTTCTATTTCAGTGTTATTGTATTGTTTTTATTTTTATATATTTTTTAGTTTTTAGTAAGTTAAATATTATTTAAAAATGTGTTTTATTTCAGTTAAAATTTGTATTTACATTTAGTAATTTTAGTACTTAAAATCATTTCACATTATTGCCAAGGACACAACTCGGATTAAATAAAAATATATTTTCAGTTTTATTATTATTATTATTATTTTATTTTTTTGTAAAATTAGTTTATTAAAAGGAGTTAACCTTTTGTTCATTTCCAGTTTGTAATTTTTTATATTCATATTTTGGCTGAATTTATTTGAATTTTATTTTTGGTTCCATTTAAATTTTTTTTAACTTAAACACATTTACATTTTTTTTTATTTGTTAAATGTTTTTAATTTATTTGTGCTTTTGTCACTTTTTTTTAACATTTAAAATTTAGAATACATTTTTATTTTCATCTTATTTTATATTTTTTACTTTCTAATAATCTATAATGCCCTGTATTTGTTTATATTTGTACTAATTCATGCGATCCTTTGTGGTCTTTCTATTTTATTATTAATTATATACTTATATACTTGCATTTTTATCATCTAAAATGTATTTGTGCTACACTTTCTCAGCTTTATTTCAAGTAACACAAATGTTGTTGGCAATAGTTTGTCTGTTTGTCTGTAGTTGTACATCTGGTCCAGGTACGGGGTCAAGAGGTCACGCCCTCATCAGTACACATCCTGTGGAAATGGGCCAGAGGATGTCATTAAGACAGATTACTCTTGAGCATAAGCTGGACTCGTTTACTCACACTGGTTTAGTAGCAGCTCACTGATGGGTTTGCATTAATTACAAGTGCTTTGGCTAAATTAGGTTGTTTGCTGGGTAATTTTAGTTCAGGAAGCCCACAGATCTGTTCACTTAACCACATTTAACCAGCAGTTTCCCACAAGCAATGTATGCAAAGCAGTGAGTCTTCAGTTTCCCATGCTGCATAGCTGCATAGTTTATTCTAATGTGAGCAAAATATCATTTACTGGATTGGCAGCAGAGAAGTCGTCTGTCGTGTTTATCTTTGGTTATGTGGTTGTAAGCAGGTAACTCCAGATGATTTATGTGTTTGAAGAAAAAAAAAGATTGCATAGGGAGTAGAGATGCTCCAACCCATGATAATAACAGATCAGCATTGAAACAAACCGGTGCATTGTGTGTCCATCCAGTTACTGATCCTACTTTTGAGATTTATTTGTGTTGTTTTGACTCGCTTTCATTTTACAGGGTAAAAAGAACCTGGAAATCTTTTTATTTTATTTTATTTTATTTATTTTTTTATGTATTTTTATGTACTATTACTTTAGAGTACTTTTTGTATTGAATCCTATAAACCTTATGATGTACATTTTGTGCCTCATATACACTTTAATAATGATTTTTGAAGTGGAAGCAGAAGTAGAAGGCACTGTATAAATAAAAATAAAACTGAAATAAAAATAAATAAAATGTAAATGGTAATAAAAAATGGATAAAAAAGGAAAATGAGAAAAAAACCTAAAAGGTAAAAAACAACTATTGAAAATCTAAAAATAAAATGTATGTATATTGTATATATATATATATATATATATATATATATATATGTTAACATATATATATATGTTAACGTGTATACATGCATACAGTACATGCATACATATTAAATTATTAAATTTTTTGTATTATTTTTGAGTTATTTCTTCAAATATATTAGGGTTAAGAATAATTTCGCTAAGATATAAATGAATTAGGCTTTTTTATAAAATAGTAATAAAATAGTATATAAATAGTATTAAAAACATTTACACTGAGGACTATATATATATATATATATATATGTCAATTTCTATTAATTATATAAAAAATAAATAAATTAATTCAGTTTTTTTCTAGTTTTCTGTGATTTATATTTAGCCTGACTATGGAGGTCCTTGTTGAAGATCTTAGTTTTAAAAATAATATATATATATATTATATATTATTATATAATATATATATATATATATATATTATATATAATATATATATATAAAAAAGAAGATATTATTATCCTTCATAATCAGGTGATCATTGACATGCTTTGTTTGATGGTAAAGTGCAATAGACCCATTACATTTTTTGTATCCCAGTGTGTCATTTCTGAGGTTGTGTTAGTCTCATCTCCTGGGTGGGAGTGAATTGTGTGCCGTCCCGTCATTTTAAACAACTTCCTTTATCCCAGATAACACGAGGAAGACCGCTGAGATAAGATCGCTGATCCACACAAGAACAAGGCCTCTTTAGTGTCACTCCTCGTCTGCGAGGATCCATCACCCCGTGACTTTTCTCTTGAAACATGTTTGCTTTTTTTGATAATCCCTATTCCATGCATCTTCCTTTTTTGTTTTTCCACATCCGCCCTGATCTGGGCTGCTGATTACAGAGCTTGTGAGTCTCGTGCAGCGTCTGTCTGCTTCTGTCACGCAACACTGTTTGTTTTGACTTCTTCTGATACACCTTGAAGCGCTGCTCTGGAGTGAGCCCAAACCCTTCATTATCTCACCTGAGATGCACACGGCTGACTCTGGGTCAGTTAGTGCAGGGCTGTGTGTTACTGAAGGGTTATATTAGTGTTGTTGAGTGCCAGGAGTCTCATAATTGTGGGATTGTGTGCTTGGGCTGTCACCACATGAAGTGCTGCTGGTTTTTAATGCTGAAGCGCACATTCCTGTTACACAAGTTGCTGTTTGTGTCTGGGTCGCCCCTAACGCTGCTATTACAGACCGCTTCAGATGTTATATTCATGTGGTAGTTATGTAATAAAGCATTTTCTGATGTTTCCTGTTCTTTTTCTCTGCAGGGAACGCAGTTGTCCGGTGCTGACGAAAGCGGCCGCAAACCTGGAGTCACATTTCGATACGACAGTAAGACACTTTATAATCAGACCTGACTGTAATTATACAGTTTGTGAGTGGATCGGATGAAAACGTGTCACATTGCAACAAAACCAAAACCTGCAGAATTTTTAACTCTTATTTTGCATAGAGAAACATTTTATTTTGCCACCATAAATTCTTTTTTGTGACTCCTTTAATTCCAAAATATAATTTTTCATATATATATATATATATATATATATATATATATATATATATATATATATATATATATATATATATATATGTATGTATGTATATGTATGTATGTATATATATGTATATATATATATATATTAGGGGTGTAACGATACGCGTATTCGTATTGAACCGTTCGGTACGACGCTTTCGGTTCGGTACGCGGTACGCATTATGTATACCGAACGGTTCGTTGGACTAATTCATTATATTAAAAAAAAAAATAAAAAAAAATAAAAGAGAAATATAATGATATGCGTTCAACAAGGTAGCCCAATAACCCAAACAACGTAACAGGCAACGCCCCTGACACTCCCGAAGAAGAAAAAAACACCAACTTATATGTTTATGTTAGGCTACTCAGCAGGCGCTCGCTCACTCAGTACGCGCTGAAGGCTCGTTGCAAAATAGCCAATGCGTTTAACAGACTAGAAATGAGAAGATCCTCCAGTAACCAACAGGTCTGGTGTTTGGGTGCACTTTGGATTCCCTTTAAGCTATAATGGTGATGGCAAGAGAGTGGTGGATAAAAAAACAACGGTATGTCGCATCTGCAACATGACAGGGTACACCAGCGGGAATACAAAAAAAAAAAAAAAAAAAAAAAAACACCAGCGGGAATACTTGAAACATGTCAACTCATTTACGCTGACATCACCTTATTGTGTCAGTATCTGGGAAAAGACGAAAAAAATGAGAAACAAGCACGCAACAAACTATCCCTGCAGCATTTAGACACCGGTATTATAGCTTACAGGGAATCCAAAGTGCACCCACACCAGACCTGTTGGTTATTTTAGGATCTTATATTTCTGGTCTGTTAAATGCATTCGACATTTTGCAACGAGCCTTCAGCGCGTGCTGAGTGAGCGAGCGCCTTAGGGGCCGTTCACATATCGCGCCTAAAAACGCGTGGAAAACGCTAAGCGCGTCTTTCTCCTCCTTTCCAAAGCGCTCGGGCAGAAGCGCTCATGAGGCGTCTGTCTTTGCTAAGCAACAATGACGTGCTCTCTCCATGAGACGCGGAAATTTCAGCGAATGATAAATGGATTTGCAGCTCTAAAAATCGCTTGCAGTAGCTCTGCTACTAAATTTATTTCAAAATTGCAATCCATATACAACTGTGAACAGCTGTTCCTTCATCTTGGCTTAGCTCTCAACGTTGTTACGGGAAAGGATGAAGCTGATTGGTTGGTTCTTGTCACATGACCCGCGGTGCGCTTGCAGCATTCTGAAAAGTTGAGATGTTTTTACATTTTGCTGTATCTAAAACGTACCGAACCGAACCGAACCGAACCGTGACATCAGTGTATCGTATCGAACCGAACCGTGAATTTTGTGAACCGATACACCCCTAATATATATATATATGTATGTATATATATATGTATATATATATATATATGTATGTATATATATATGTATGTATATATATATGTATGTATGTATATATGTATGTATATATATATGTATATATATATATATATGTATGTATATATATATGTATGTATATATATATGTATGTATGTGTATATATATGTATATATATATATATATATATATATATATGTATATATATATATATAAATATGCATACTATATTATTAAAACATTATTAATAAATTATGATAATTTTTATATTTATATATATATATATATTTTTTTACAATTTAATTAGATTTTTATAGAATTTATATATATATATATATATATATATATATATATATATATATATATATATATATATGTGTGTGTATATATATATGTGTATATATATATATATATATATATATATAATTTATTTGCAACGAGAATTGTTTGGAAAAAAGTATTAAAAAATTTATTTTTATTTTTTTATTTTTTTAATAAAAATGATTTTAAATTACAGAAATTAAAATAAACAACAAAATAATAAATTAAAAAGATGCAGTACACATACTAGATTAATGCATCAATACTTAAAAACTTAAAAAAAGAAAATCAATGCTTAATTTTCACTAAAATAATGTCACGGTAGAAATAAGAAATAAATCTGAGCCTAATTTTCTTTCAATTTAGTATTTGCCATATTTTTTGGATGTTTCAATATGTCTTCTCAAAATATTTGGGGCGGGTCTTTGTCTACCAACCAATAGGAGACTAAAAGGGTATTCAGGCAACCTGTTTGAAAACAGTCATTATTGTTCCATTTGGTGATGATAGTGGCATAGGAATGACACACTTTTACTAAAAGTGTCTATATGTTATATAATGTGATTTTTAGTGTGAAATATGACTTAGGAATGTTCTTTGTGTGATTCTCTCTGCTTGGCTTAATGTAGCATTTATTCTCTTGTTAATGCCGAATGTTGTTTCATTCAAGCTTCCTGTGCTCTTGTCCGCCCCTTAAGCTCTGAGAAGTCAAGTTTCTCATCCTGTAGCTAATCCCCGTTTCTCCTCGGCGTTCAGTCCCCATTGTGCGTGACTACGAAACGGGAACGGGCCTGATTCTGGTTAGCATCACAATAGGGATTGCGTAAAAAGGAACGACGGGGTGTGAGGGACACAAACGGCTGCTCCTCTCCCTTTACCTGCTTATCTGCAGCCGCTGAGGAGAAGAAACCAGTGAAAGAAGGAATGAAGGAAGAAGGAGGAGGAGGGAGGGAAAGAGCGTCTCCTCGCATGGCTGCATAGTTTCTCTCACTGCTTGCCAAAGAATCTCACCGATGTTCTCACTGGGAAAGACTGTGTGTCTTTCTGTTTCACTCACTCTCTCTTGCTCTCTCTGTCCCAATTAGACTGCTCTCTGAACTGGAATCTGCTGGGGAAACACTTCATCCATGAAGTGAACAACATCAGCTTCACTCATTTGTCTTGTGACAGCCAGGCGGCCGTGGTGGTCCACTGGATGGCCAGTCCTCTCGGTAGGTTTCTTCTCGGTTGTGTTGGAGAAACTACTCTCAAACACCTCACACTTCAGCGTCTGTCCCGCTGGAGTCCCAATGAGGCAGGGATATCTGTTCAGTCCAGCCTTTTGCAAAAGAAGTTAACAACACTAGGATAGATTAGATCGTTTTTCTAAAAGAAGACATAACAATCACAAAGAGGTACACATTTAAGGTGAATTCAGACTTTATTATCAAACATATTCACAAAAAATGCAATTAGTTTCATTTACTGCGAATATATATATATATAAATGTATATGTGTATGTGTGTGTTTGTGCTTGTGTATATATTTGCCTGTTTAGTAGTAATATTTGCAGATATATTTGTTCATTTTTGCACGTATTTTTTGTGTAATTTGTTACATTTTATTTATTTATCAATATTAGTTTTTTGCATTTTTATATTTAATTAAGCTTTTTTCACTTTGCTTATTGATTTGTTGCATTTAATGTACTTTGTTGTTGTTGTTGTTGTTGGTTGGTGTGTGTGTGTGTGTGTGTGTGTGTGTATATATATAGTAGTGCTGTCAAATGTAAACAAAACTTATTTTGAATGCAATTAATTGTTTGACAGCACTAACACATATATATTTGTGTTTGCATTTTTATATTTTATTTACTTTTTCTCTTTTTTGGTTTATTTAGTAGTAACATTTAGTGTAAATATATATAATGTTTGCATATACTTATTTTTTCATTTTTGCACTTGCATTTAGTGTAATGATTGCAGATATTAAAAAAATTAAGAAAAATGTTTATATGCATTTTATGATTTTAATTGCATTTAGTGTAAATTTGTATTAAAAAAAATCAGAGAAATTTACACATTTATGTATTTTCCTCTGTATTTGTATTTGCAATATTTTCTTGTCAAGAAAAGTACATTATCGGCAATACTAAAAAAAATACACACAAACAGTTATTTATGTCGCTACTTTTAGTCAGTTAGTCCCTTGACTGAAATCAATAACCTTTGGTGGTTCAGTCGATGGAAAAGTTTGTGTCCCCAAACAGTCCTAAAACAGAGATTTCAGACTGCGTGTCTGTGCTTTCCATTAGCGTGCACAAACCCATAACAAAGCGCATTTTAAAGTGCATGAGTGTTGCATGGGTGGTTGCACATGAGGGTGATTTATCTCAGTCCATCTCCAGCCTGGAGAGAAAGGAACAGGAGCTCAAAGAAAAGCTGTTCAAAGAGAGTCCCTGCTCTTCCTGATCAAAGCCGCTGGTTCCCTCCTCCCGGGACGCATTATTCCTCAGCCCTGACAGTCCCGTGGATCTGTCCAAGAGACGGGAATAGATCGGCACACAGCAGTGCTGTGATTTCTGTCCTGGGAGGAATGTGTGCGTGTGTGGCTGAGAGAAAGACGGGGATGTCCCTCGCTTCCGTCTGCCAGGGCGCTATTGAACTTGGTAATGTGAGCTTCGGGCTGATGAGAGGGACAATGTGGCCTGTTGTTCGCTCGAGGTTAATCCTTTTGACTGGAGCAGGACTTGACACAGCTCAGGTGTATATTAAAGAAACTCAAAGAAGAAAGCCTTGGGTGTGGGGCCTTTCCTCATGCACTGAGCTTAAAGTCACAGTCCACCTAAAAAATGAAAATGCAGCATTTACTCATCCTCAAAGATATTTTTTAAAAGTCTTAAACATGGTGTTTTCTATGCAATGAAAATATATTGTGACCAGCAATATGTTTTAACCTCCAAGGAGGGCAAGAAATCTAATTTGCACTACTGCATGTTCAGTTTTCGTGTGACGTTGTACTTCACAAAAAAGCTTCCTTTTAACTCTGTGCAGAAGATTAGAAAATTACACACAACATATTCACACTTTCGGTGCATTTATGGTGTTTTTAAGTTATTTTGGAGGTCAGCAGTACTAGTTTGCATTCACTCTCATTGTATGCGTGAATCGTGAACATTTTTTATGACTTTTTTTTTATGTTTTAAGCCATACAAGTAAATGATGACATTGTTTCTTAATGCATTATTTAATGCATTTATTTTTTGTTAACAAAAAGAAATCACAAAGGTCAAAACGGATTCATGTGACAAAAAAAGTTGGAGAATCCCTGATCTAGATTCATATTTTTTTTAGAAATATTATTCTTTGTTAATATATGTTTGTTCATGAAATGTTAAATAATTTATTCACATTAATTGTGATCCACCAAAAATGTTTTATGATACACTAAAAAAACAAAATATGAAACTCAAAATAAAACTGAAAACAAACAAAAAAAGTTTTAATTAATTAAAACATTTTATTAATAAACAACACTCAAATAAAATATAAACAATACATTTTATAAAACATTTTAAAAAATATTATGAAGTGTTTATATCAACGTTCTCATTATAGAATTGTTTCTACCACAATTTGCTGTTGAAATATAAATATTTATATGTAATAAAATCCTGTTTTCATAATACATTTATTCAAATATGCATCAGATAATGAATATTTAGTGAAGTTTTGTTCATGCATCAGCTGAAAACAGCATGGTGCATCACTATAAAATACATTAACCTTGATTAATAAATGCTGCAAAACTATTTTTCACTATAAATGTATAATACCTAATGCATTTATGATATTAATTTCTTTAAAGTAAAGCAACGCTCTATAAAAGCCGATGAAAACGAGCGCACAACCAGTTCCACAGCTTTTTTTCCCCCTTCAGTGGTGTTTTTGATGGTTGTGTGATGGGGGGGCTCTCTCTTGATGCTGGTGGAGGTGTGGAGTTACACCCGTCCCATCAGGCCGCTCCCCACCGCGGTAATCAGAACCACACGGAATGTGTGCGGGAGCCTTTTCTTCTCCCCTCTTCCCTCTGCAACTGATAAGACAGAAATCTAATTAAAAGGAAGGCAGGCTGGCACACTTTAAAGGGCACGGGAACGCTCCGCTGGCACGCTGTGTCTTCAGGGGTGCTCGTAAAAAAAGAAACAGAGGGGAAGAAAGGAAGATTAAACAATTGTGCATGCTTTGAATCTTCCATGCCATTCCAGGCCTGGAAGTTTATGGCGGGACTTAAGCAGGTTTACAGGAAGTTCTGTGCACATCCCACACATCTGTTAGAGTTCATCTGAAACGGCAGACTCAGACTTGTGCTGTAAATCAATCTAGACTATTCATCTGTATCTAAAAATGTTTTAGAACTGAGATGCAACATGTATGTTCATAACCATTAGCTCATTAGCATTTGACCAACCACATTTGCATATTCTTAGCAAGAAATAGACCAGTCAACTGAGAATCTTAAAGGTACAGTAGCAAAAAAAAAAAGCATGTTTATTCATATCAGAAAGGGTGGAAATGGCCTTAAAAGGCTACATTTATATTTTTGAGGCAGTAAACCCTAACCAACATTAAAAGTAAAAATTAACTCCTAAAAAAAAAAATCACTGATTTTAATGTTGTGGTCTGTTCTAAAATTGTGAATTGCATCCATTAACTGAGAATCTTAAAGGTACAGTAGCAAAAAAAAAAAAGTTTATTCAGATCAGAAAGGGTGAAAATGGCTACATTTATATTTTTGAGACTGTAAACCTTGACTAACATAAAAAAAATCTAATATACATTTTTTATAAAAAAAATTTTTTTTTTTTAAATTAACACAAAAATAAATATCACATATTTTTATGTTGTGGTCTGTTCTAAAATTGTCAATTGCATCCATTAACTGAGGATCTTAAAGGTACAGTAGCAAAAAAAAAAGCCATTCAGTTGCACAGGTGTGCTGCAGGTTTATTTCTGTGCTTTTTTATGATCCAATCGCCTTTAATTCATTTAACCTGTTTGATCTGCTAGGTATTGAACATGTGAAGGGATTCAGAGTGTATCTGGAGGACAAGAATCCCGAGGGAAAGCAGTGCCAGCACATGATCCTGAAGGATCCACGACAGCTCAACTTCTCTTACAAATCCACTGTAAGTATAATATGGTTTATATTAGACTTCTAATTGAGTGGAAAAAGACCTTCATATTCATCTGTTTGGCACTCTTTTGCATGTTTCCCAACAGAGGATGAGCTCACAGCCCTTCGCCGGTCTTGCCTTTGAGACGGACTTCATGGTCCGAATCGTACCGTTTCCCACCTTCTTGAACGATAGCTTCTTTCCGCCATCTTTTCTGCGCACTAACAGTGAGTGTTAAGCTATAAAAACATGTTTATGGCATTTTTTATTATCATTAAATATTTATACATATTAATGTGATTATAAAAAAATATTTATAATTTCAATTACATAATAAGAAAAAAATACTCTGGTACATAAAACAACAAAGTATTTTTTTAAAATAATAATTATTATAGTTTCCTATTCTAACTTAATGGATATGTAAAGTTTAAAATTACATTAATGATTACTTCTTTATGCCATCTTTCCTGCACAGAAGTAAACGTAAAAATGTGTTCCTGGCCATATTTTTTTCTGGAAAGAAGTGTTGTTAATTTAATTTAATTTAATTTAATTTAATTTAATTTAATTTAATTTAATTTAATTTTAATTTTAATTTTAATTTTAATTTAATTTACTTATTTATTTGAATGTGTTTCTTAACAAACATATTTATAATTAAAATTAAAATCATAAAAAATATCCTGGTATACAAAATGAAAAACTAACAATGTGATCATAAATATAATAATAAAATAATTATACTTAATTTTTTTAATTAGTAGTTTATTTAGAATATTTATATATTTATTTAAATTATTATGATTTATAATATTTACAAATAATTTGATACATAAATGTATAGTTAGGTGTTTATAACTTATTTATATATGTAATAATTGTTATAATTTATTTTATTTTATAATTAAATTTTAATATTTATAATTGATTCATATTATTTATATTTGATTTTTTTTATTAATAATATATTATTAATAATATATATATATATATATATATATATATATATTACAATTAAAATAAAGCAAAATATTAATGACATTTTTTTTTCTTTGAATTAATTTCAAGTTTATTTGTATAGTGCTTTTTTTTGTTTCTACAATATATTAAGTAGTAGCTTATCAGTGGTGTTTGTCAGTTTATGTGCATATAGCAGAAATTTATGAAAAAGTAGTCAAACAAACGATGAACATTATTAGCAGCAATTATTATATGATGCAATCACACTTGTAGCAAAGTTTGGTAGTTTTCATAGTAACTTGACTTCTATGGAAAAAGTAATTTCTGTGCCTTGTTCCTTCCGTTCTCACAGGTTGTGAAGTGCTTCTTGGCCCAGATAACCTCGTCTGCAAACCATGTGAGTTCTTTAGAGAGAAAAAAAAGTTGTCACATCCAATTAATCTGTTTTAGTGAGCCAAGCTGTGAAACGGCCTAAACGGGGATCTCAAATGAAGCTGAAATCAACCTTCCTCTTCTTTCTCTCTCTTCCCTGACAGTCTGGAAGCCCAAGACTCTCAGTGTTTCTCAGCTCGGATCTAATTTGCATGTTGTGTTTGACCACGCCCCCTCCACGTTCGGCTTCACCGTCTACTTCCTGTACTACAAGCTCCGACAGGAAGGACCCTTCAGACTCAAACGCTGCAAACCTGTGAGCAGTTCACCTAGTCATTGCACTGGAAAAAGCCTGGCACAAATTCATAAACATTTCCATTCATAATTCACTCCAAATGCTCCCTCAATCCACCCCAAATGTCATTTTGAGAAGGAGTGTTTTCCTAATGGCTCGCGTCATCGGGTAACTGTAATTGTTTGCATGTTGTGTTCGCTCCGAAGCATTGGAAGTGAGATGTTCAGGGTTAATGCTCTTCCCAGACTGCTGGAATAATATATAGTCTTGTCCGCTGAATGGCAGCTCTGGGAAATGGACGTGTTCTGCCGCTTTCCACGCTTCGGTTGTGCTGGAGACGGAAATGTAAAGAGCAGAGAGCTTTTGCAGCAGCACTTTGTCACTTAGAAACTCTGCAAGGAGTCAGAAGACCGCTATCCGTCTTTCTTTTGGCTGAGGACACATGTATTTTTGGTTCGGGGCTAGCTCTCTTGAAGAGATAGTTTAGCCAGAAATGAATATTCTGTCATCGTTTACTCGCTCTTGTGTCATTCAAACACATTTGGCTTTCTTTCTTCTGTGAAACGCAAAAGGATCTTCAAAAATCTTCACGCTGCTGCTTTTCATAAAGAAAACAGATGCTATTAGGCTAAATAAAGAAATATATATATAAATAAATGATAACACAAATGGAAGACATTTGACAGGAATTTGAAACGAGTGATGATATCAGTATTACTAATAAATTACATTATTATTATTTGATCATGATAATTATTTAGTTATAGCAGTAGAAGTAATAGTAATAGTAGTTGAAAAGCACATTTAAAAAAATGTATGATTTATAAAAATGTATATAATAATACAAATGGTGATTTATTCTATATAATAATTATTAATTGTTTATTTTAATATTTTTTTATTATTATTAGTAGTAGTAGTAATCATAGTAGTTAGTAATTATTTAACAATAATAATCATGGCGATAATAATATTATTATTATAAAACAAACTATTATATATAAATTAATGATTATTATTATTATTATTATTAAAAAATAAAAACTATTACAACTATAACTATATTTTTTGTAATAGTTATCATGTATTTATTATTTTTTATTAATAATATTAATATTTTATTATTATTATTATTAATATAATATATCATTATATATTATTTATAATGTATTAATATATATATATATATATATATTAGGGGTGTAACGATACGCGTATTCGTATTGAACCGTTCGGTACGACGCTTTCGGTTCGGTACGCGGTACGCATTATGTATACCGAACGGTTCGTTGGAGTAATTAATTATATTTGAAAAAAAAAAAAAAAGAGAAAGAAATATAATGATATGCGTTCAACAAGGTAGCCCAATAACCCAAACAACGTAACAGGCAACGCCCCTGACACTCCCGAAGAAGAAAAAAACACCATCTTATATGTTTATGTTAGGCTACTCAGCAGGCGCTCGCTCACTCAGTACGCGCTGAAGGCTCGTTGCAAAATAGCCAATGCGTTTAACAGACTAGAAAAAAGAAGATCCTCCAGTAACCAACAGGTCTGGTGTTTGGGTGCACTTTGGATTCCCTTTAAGCTATAATGGTGATGGCAAGAGAGTGGTGGATAAAAAAACAACGGTATGTCGCATCTGCAACATGACAGGGTACACCAGCGGGAATAAAAAAAAAAAAAAAAAAACACCAGCGGGAATATCTGGGATATATGCGTCAGTACTATCTGGGAAAAGACGAAAAAAAGGAGAAACATGCACGCAGCAAACTATCCCTGCAGCATTTAGACACTATAGCTTACAGGGAATCCAACCCAAACACCAGACCTGTTGGTTATTTTAGGATCTTATATTTCTGGTCTGTTAAAGGCATTCGACATTTTGCAACGAGCCTTCAGCGCGTGCTGAGTGAGCGAGCGCCTTAGGGGCCGTTCACATATCGTGCCTAAAAACGCATGGAAAACGCTAAGCGCGTCTTTCTCCTCCTTTCCAAAGCGCTCGGGCAGAAGCACTCATGAGGCGTCTGTCTTTGCTAAGCAACAATGACGTGCTCTCTCCATGAGACGCGGAAATTTCAGCGAAGGATAAATGGATTTGCAGCTCTAAAAATCGCTTGCAGTAGCTCTGCTACTGAATATATTTCAAAATTGCAATCCATATACAACTATGATCAGCTGTTCCTTCATCTTGGCTGAGCTCTCAACGTTGTTACGGGAAAGGATGAAGCTGATTGGTTGGTTCTTGTCACATGACCCGCGGTGCGCTTGCGGCATTCTGAAAAGTTGAGATGTTTTTACATTTTGCTGTATCTAAAACGTATCGAACCGAACCGAACCGAACCGTGACATCAGTGTATCGTATCGAACCGAACCGTGAATTTTGTGAACCGTTACACCCCTAATATATATATATATATATATATATATATATATATATATACACACTACATTTATATTATTATTATTATTATTATTATTATTTAAATTATATATTAATAATAATTAGTAATAGTAATTGAAAAAACACATTACAAATAAAATGCATAATAATAACAATAATAATAATAATAATATTTTTATTATAATTATTAATATTGATATTATTATTAGTTGTCGTAATAGTTTTTATTTTTCTATAAATTAGAAATAATTATAATCATTATTATTTTACATTTTACACTTTTCTCAAACCCTGCGTGCAACAAACAATTAAACATTAAATATTAACAACAGACAGGTTAATTAACTACAGAAAGATAAATGACACTCGATGTGTAAATGTGCACTTTTATGTGTTTTTTGTCTTTTTGCGCGATCCCTGTACGTCTTTGGCTCAAACAGTCTTGGAATCACAATGTTAGGATTGATTTCATTCAGAGGTTTTATTATTTCATCAGCAGCATACGAGGTGTTTCATATTTGTGTCATTTTGGAACACGACCCTGTTCTTTTGAAGCATGTTATTCACATCTTCTTCCTATTAAAGAGTGTGAAAGCATCGTCCTGACTCTTTCAGAAGAGTGCAGCGGTCATATCTCAGCCGCGCCGGACTGCATTGTTTGTAGCGATAATAGAAAAGTGAAATTTGAGTTGAGCGACGCAACCAGCGGGGGATTCCAGAGTTCAGACGCTTTCTGGGTCTCTGTGAGATCAGTGATAGTGTTTCAGTTCCCCATCGCTGGTGTCTGAGTGCAGTACAAACCCTGTTTACTGGACTGCATCAGTTAACAAGAACTACAAGATTGAATCCTTGTGCTTGGATGTTTAAGTTAATTGAAACTGACAGGGTGAACAGTTTATTTAGCTTTTTTCAGCCTTGTTCTTAAAGTATTTGTGGGATAGAAAATTCAATGCAATGTCTGTGAATATCAAGTTTTCAAAGATTGTTTGCTGACAACATACCCAAAGATCATACGAGATGTAGATGAGTTTGTTTCTTCATCAGATTTGGAGAAATGTACTGTTCACCAGTGGATGCACTGCAGTGAATGGGTGCCGTCAGAATGAGAGTCTGATAAAAACATCACAAGTAATCCACAACCACTCCAGTCCAGCAGTTAACATCTGGAGAAGACAAAAGCTGAAACAAATCCAGCATTAAGACATATTTAACTTCAGACAGGCTGAAATAGTATAATCCATAATAACGCTTCCTCCAGTGAAAAGTGGCCTGGTCTGAATCAGGAGAGAAATCTGCACAGATCAAACTGTGTTTACAAGCCAAAACAGCCCTTAACAAATGCTGATGGATTTTGATGTGAGAGACATCACTGGAGGAAGTGTTATTACGGATTATGGACTGATATTTCAGCCAGAAGCAGAAGATTAAATTGTCTTAACGATGTTTTGTTTCTTCTTCTTTCAAACACAAACATGCATCTTTTGGCTCCTCAAGACATTAACACATGGACTGGAGTGGTTGTGGATTATTGTGATGTTTTTATCAGCTGTTTGGACTCTCATTCTGACGGCACCCATTCACATCCATTGCTGAGGAAGTGATGCAACGCTACATTTCTCCAAATCTGACGAAGAAACAAACTCATCTACATCTTGGATGACCTGAGAGTCAGGAAATGTTCAGCAAATTTTCCTTTAAAAGTTTTGTATTAATGAAGGCCACAAAAAGCTCTTGATTTATGGAACGATCCTAATATTGTGATTTAATCCATAATATTGTCATTGTACATAAAATGCATTACACTTTTGTTAATAATGTGTCTGTGCTTCCTAACAGGAGCAGAATGGCCCCAAAACTACATGTGTTTTACAAGACGTCACTCCAGGAACTTATGCAATAGAGGTTTGAGCGTTATTCATGTCATATACTGATGTTATTTCGATTTTTACAATACAATATATAGCACCCTCAGATTCCAGATTTTCAAATAGTTGTATCTCAGCCAAATATTATCTGTTCCTAACAAACCAGATATCAATGGAAAGATGATTTAAAAATGTATAAATGATGTGTAAATCTCAATTAAAAAAAATGTACCCTTATGAGTGGTTTTGTGGTCCAGTTTGATCGTTTATTGAAGAAAGCAGGAGAAATTCTCGTTCTTATTCCCGCAGCTTCGTGATGAAAACAACACGACCAGAAAACAGACGCAGTACCACGTGAGCCAAGGTGAAGAACGGTGGCACCTGTGTCCTCTGTGCATGCTCTGCATCTGTGTTTGCACTGATCTGATGTGGTTTGTGTTTGTTTCAGTGCATTCTCCGTGGGCCGGACCCATCCGTGCCATGGCCATCACCGTCCCGCTGGTCATCATGTCGGCCTTCGCCACTCTCTTCACCGTCATGTGTCGCAAGAAACAGCAAGGTGCGTCTCCGGCATCAGTTTGTGTGGTATCTGTAAACCGATCGCTGTAATCTGACCAGGATTCATGCGTGATGCAATCTAAACGTCTCTAGATCAGTGTAAATTTAGTATCATTGAGAGACTGTTATAATGTTTTATTACTATTTTGAATTGATTTTTTATTGTATTTTTAGTAAATTATTTGTTATTTTATTTTTTTGTTTTTCCTATTTTTTCTTATTTTTTCATTTCACTTTTTTATTGTTATTTTAGTACATTAAATGAAACTAAATTAAAATATAGAAATGTTGCAACTAGCTGAAATAAGTTACTGTTTTATACTTTATTTCAGTTAATTTTTATTTTATTTGAAGTATCAAATTATTTATGGTTTTAGTTTTAGGCAGCTAGGTAATATAAAACAAGTGTAAGTTTTTATATTTAATTCAGTTAATATTTATTTTATTTCAAGTAACAAAATTATTATAATTTTTTATTTTTAGTCAATTAGCTGAAATGCAATACATTTTATGATTTTTTAAATATCTTATTTTCTTATTATTATTCGTATTATTTTTTATTTTCAGCTAAAGTTTATTTTATTTCAAATAACATTTTTTTTTTCTTTTTGTAATTTTTTTTTTTAGTTATCTAGCTTAAATAAAATACTTTTATAGTTATTGCTTGGTTTATAGTTATCTAAATTATGGTTAATTTAATAAATAAACAATAATTGTTTTAGTTTTATTCGACTAGCTAAAATATATTTTTTGAATATTTTATTCTAATTAATATTTATTTTATTTCTATTAATAAAAGTTTTATATTAATTTTTTATTTAAGCTTTAGTTTTATCTAACTAGCTGCAATCATTATAATATTTTATTTCATTTATCTTAATTTTTTTTTAGATGGCTTTATATTTAGTTAACTATAATAACCCTGCTCTAGATACATTCAGTCTTCAAATCTGTACCTCCAGTATTTTAAGCTCAAAATACGTTGCACTTTTATATTAAGGTGGATCGTGGTGATTTAAGACAGAACCATCTGTGGCTCTAACATGGACAAATTAGGCTTTCCTTTCAGTTCTTACAGTGCTCTAAAAGCAGCTCTCATCATATGGAAACAATAAATGTGCTTTTTTTTCCCACACGCTACAAATCTGAGTTGATCCTGGTCTCTGATCTGAATTCCTGTGCAGAGAACATCTACTCCCACCTGGACGAGGAGAGCCCAGAGTCTTCATCTCAGACCACGGCGCTGAGCGCAGACAGACCCTGGCCCAGACCCAAGATCTTCCTCTGTTACTCCAGCAGAGACTGTCCCAAACACCTGGCCGTCATCCAGAGCTTCGCCTTCTTCCTGCAGGACTTCTGCGGCTGCGAGGTCAGCCTTTACAACATGAAACACGCTGCCGTTCAAAGTTATATTTTTGTTCAGCAAGGATGCATTAAATTAATCACAATTGATGGTAAAGACGATTATAGTGTTGTAAAATAATTATATTTGAAATAAATGCTGTTCTTGTTTTTTTTAACAATCCTGAAAAATTTTACTTACCACCGTTTCCACAAAAATATGAAGCAGCACAACTGTTTTCAACATTAATGAAAATAAAAAATATATTTTTTGAGCAGCAAATCAGAATGATTTCTGAAGATCATGTGACACTGAAGACTGAAGTAATGATGCAGGAAATTCAGCTGCGCATCACAGGAATAAAATACATTTTACAATATATCCAAATAGAAAGCAGTTGTTTTAAATTTTAATAATATTTTACAATTTTACTGTTTTATTTTTGATTAAATTAGCAGCCTTGGCGAGCTTAAGAGACTTCTTTCAAAAAAAAAAAATCTTGGACTGGTTTGAAATGTTTGCAGACGATGCCCTCTAGTGGCAGACGAAAGCCCACTCAAATATTTCCACAGATAGTAATCCAGATTAATTTAATTAATGTACTTTCCTCTTACTTGTTCCTGGTCATGAATCATCAGTGATTGTTATTCTACAGAAAACACTTTACTGCAAGGTTTCATTTATTAACATTAACTACATTAGTTAGCATGAACTAACAATAATAAATACTACTACAGTCTTCATTAATCTTAATTACTGTTAATTTAACATTTATCAGTGCTTTTTAAAATTAAAAGTTGTAGCTAAGTTGTTTAGCATTAGTTAATGCATTGTGAACTAAAGTGAACAAATTCAATTAACTATTGTTTATTTATTAACTAACAAGCTTTTAGGACCCTCAGAGGTTTTCCACCAAAATAAAAGTCCTATAGTTAAATATAGACAGCCATAAATATTATGATTATGATTTTATGGTTGCTGTGTTAAATTAAATATATATATATATAGTAAATAATGATGAAATACAGTATTGTGAATATTATTATTAAATTCACTTCTACAATAGTTATATATTTCTTAATTGTTTCATTTTATAATTTAATTATAATTAAAATTTATGAATAATAAAAATATAACTAAAACTATTTTTACTGTTGTTTATTTTCCTATATTTTAAATTATGATGATATACAGTATTTTGAATATTGTTATTAAATATATTTTTTTACAGAACTTTTTAATTGAGTGTTTAGTTTTTTTTTAATTAATAATAATTAAAATATATTAATATATTATTAAAAACTGTATAAAAACTATTTTTACTGTTGTTTATGGTAAACTAAAAATAATAATCACCATCATCATCATTTAAAGTTATTATTTTATTAAAAGTATTTATATTACTATATTATTACAAACATTTTGAATAATAATTTGTTATTATTTAGCCTTATTAAATGTAGAAAAACTGGTTTCTTTTCTATTATCTTTCTCCATCTGTTGACATAATTCCTGTCACTTTTATGCTTTTAACTATAAGTTTTTGAATCACTGTGCTCTTTATCAAGACACTTCACCTGGAGCCACTGTATGAAAGTCTCCTTTTCTTGACGTGTGTGTGTGTGTGTGTGTGTGTGTGTGTGTGCTCAGGTGGCGCTGGATCTCTGGGAGCACCTGGAGATCTGTAAGGAGGGTCAGATGTCGTGGCTGAGCCGGCGTATCGACGAGGCTCACTTCATCATCACCGTCTGCTCTAAAGGCCTGAAGTATTTCGTGGAGAAACGCCACCGTAAAGGCAAAGCCACGTCGAAGGAGAACAACCGAGAACCGACTGCATCCGACTCCTCCGCCGGAAACAGAGACCTGTTCATCGTGGCCACAGCGATGATCGCAGAAAAACTCAGAGAGGAGCATCAGAAGTCCTCGGACCTCTCTCGATTCATGTCGGTGTACTTCGACTACTCTCACGAGAGCGACATACCGACTTGTCTCAGCCTGGCGCCTAAATACAAACTGATGGACCAGCTTCCTCTTCTGTTCGCCCGGCTCCACTCTCGCCAGCTCAGTCTGACCGACCGCGAGCCACAGCCGCCCAACGTCAGCAAACGCAACTACTTCCGCAGTAAATCGGGCCGCTCGCTGTACGTGGCCATCTGTAACATGCACCAGCTCACGGAGCAGGAGCCCGACTGGTTCCAGAAGCAGCTCATGCCGCCTCCGCTCCCAAATAAACGCCTCCCTCCTCCAGAGAAGCTGGACTCGGGGCTCGTCCTGAACGAGGTGAAGCTCAAACACCCGTCGGAGAGCGAGTGTCCCGTGAGGAGCAGCGTCCTGATGCTGTCTCTGAGTCTGTCTCAGGAGGATCTCGGGGAGGGTTCGTCTCATCAGGACGCGGGGGCGTCTCGTCCCGACGGATCGGTCAGTCCGGTGGAGATGCCCAGAGACTCGGGGATCTACGACTCGTCCGTCCCGTCCTCCGAGCTCTCCATCCCACTGATGGACGGACTCTCGCCGGACCCCGACAACTCGTCTCTGGCCGACAGCGTGTCCTCCTCCTCGGGACTGGGTAGGTATTTAACATACGAGACCCTGGAGCACAGTCTGAAGTCTCTGGGGTATATTTGTAGCAATAACCAAAAATACATTGTATGGGTCAAAATTATAGATTTTTCTTTTATGCCAAAAATCAGTAGGATATTAAGTACATATCATGTTCCATCAATATATTTTGTAAATTTCCTACTGTAAATATTTCTAAACTTTTTTTTTTTGTTTAGTAACATGCATTGCTAAAAACTTAATTTGAACATCTTTAAAATATGATTTTCTCAATATTTAGATTTTCTTGCACCCTCAGATTCCAGATTTTAAAATAGTTGTATCTCGGACAAATATCGTCTGATCCTAACAAACCATACATCAATGGAAAGATGATTTATTATTCAGCTTTTAAAATTTATACTTATGACTGGTTTTAAAGTCTGGGGTCACATATGTAATTTATCATTTCATTGTAGGGAAATAATTCCCTTTAAAAATATATATATGCAATATTTAAAAAAAATGAATGCAATCCCTAAATGTAACAACTACCTATTAATAAGCAGGAAATTAGGAATTTATTGAGGGAAGATGCGTAGTTAATAGTGAACAAGTGTTCCTTATTCTAAATAATTACCTTGTGATTTTTCTGTATTTACATGTGCTTTCATATTCATACGCACTTGTGCAGTTGAAAACAACTGTACGCAGTTGTAAATAATTTATTAATCTAGAAAAAAAGGAAGGATTTACAGCTAGAAGTAAAGAATATTAGTATATATATTCTGTTGATCTGCGAAAAAAAAAAACAATGTTTATTATTAAAATTTATATTATTATTAAATAATTGTTTGCCTTACAGAACAATAGTATTCTTGCTATAGTAATTTAGTTTAACTATAAAATATAAATATTATTATGATTAATTCCAATAACAGCAATACTAATGGTTATTATGTATTGATTAATATTTATCATTTAATTATTAATAAAGTTTTGTTAAAAATAATAGCAATAATAATATTACATGCTTATTATTTTTCAGTTCAGTGGGATGATTGAAATAATATTTAGTTTTCTATACATTTTTTAATTACTATTTTTATTAATATTAATATTTTATTTTATTTAGTACTGTAGTATATTATTGCAATATAAATGTTTTTTAATATATTTTGTTAAATTAATTTTTATCATTTATATCCTAAAATAAAATATTCTTAAATTGATAATAATTATTATTTTTAATGCGTTTTTTTTTTTTTAAGTAAATTATTTTGATTGCAGTAGTAATAAATTTTCTGATTGATGCTGATCTGAAGTTTTGTCACTTAAATTACTATAATATTTAAATGAGTGATTACTATATTATTAATTTTTTTTGCAGCTATATTGAGCATGCATGTGTTTTTGTGTGTGCAGGTGATGAGGAGCCCCCTGCTGTCAGCTCTCTGCACTGCGCAGCTTCCTCGATATGCAAAGCAGAGCTCCATCACATCATCCATCAGAGCGAAGGACTCATAGCCGCTGCCTCCACCTAGTGGCCTTCAGCTGTAACTGCATCGCCACTTTAATTCCTGTTCTCACCACTGACTTGGACAAGCTGCCAGCGAGTCTTCAGAATCCCTCATCAGGGAAATATTTTGACGTATTGAACATTGAGGTGCCTGCAGACCTGTTTTCTAGAGGCGCTTTTTAACCAAAGCAGTTGTGCATTTAGTATACAGCCGAGTTTGTGGTGTTACAGCTATGACCTTCTTGCCTTAAAAGTGCCATGAAGCTGTGGACATGAGTGTGCTGTGCTGAATCTCAGTCGTTTTAACATGTTATTTCACTTTTATTTATTGCATTAACGTGCTTCAGTTGTGGGATAACATTTAAAAGCAACAGACGTGTGTAGATTAGCACTTTGTGTTTTTCACATTAGCCTGGGTTTTGTTTCACTGAAGCCGTTTGGAGGCACTGCTCGATTTTTAGAAGCTTTTTAATGATTTTAGGCCTTGATTTGTTTTAGATGGAGCTTTAAAAAGTTTTAAAATGTTGACAGCAGCATAAACGGATTAGAGTTGGTCTAATGTTGGTTTCTGACAAAGGGAAATACAAGCTAAACAACTTGAGATGTGCCATTCTGTTAACTTTATGAGTTTTATTTGTCTACTCTGTTTATCCAGGTTTTGTACAGTTTTTTTTTTTTAGAATATTAGAAGTGATTTCTACATTATATAAACTTTGTACTGTTTTATAGTACTCTAATGTAGGGGATACGACTTAATAAAACTAAGATTTATATGCATTGTGACGGAGTTATTTATATTTGAAGTGCGAAAAATACACATGCTTAAAAAATCTGTTCACATTTTTGTATGCTAAAAATATGCATATAAAAATAAGACATGATTAAAAACTTTAGTGACATTATAAGTGATTTATATTATTAAATATATACAATCCGTAATTTTAAGCTAAAATATCCATGTGAAAATGCAAAAAATAATGAAGAGGTGTTAAAAAATACCAGTTACATTTAAAGTAATTTTTGTTTACATATTCTTTTTTTTTTGCTAGAAATCTGTATATATGCATGCATTACTATATGAATATATGCATTATATATGATTTATATATGCATACTGATTTATATTTGTAATTTTTGTCATTTATTGATCTCAAACCACACAGCCCTGTAATCTGCTGAATCCTGGAACCCAAGTGACGTGAAAAGTTTGTAGGAAGAGTCATTTTCCTTTTCCACGAAACAGTAGACCGGGTGTCCTCGCTCCAGGAGGGTTTTGGCCATCACAGACACCAGTAACTTCGCGTAGCCTTTCCTTCTGTGTTGTGGTAATGTGTAGAGCAACCCAAGAGCAGCGTGTTGGTACACAAGCAGCCAGGAGACGGGCTCAGTGCCGC
This sequence comes from Carassius gibelio, assembly GCF_023724105.1. Taxonomy (NCBI): domain Eukaryota; kingdom Metazoa; phylum Chordata; class Actinopteri; order Cypriniformes; family Cyprinidae; genus Carassius; species Carassius gibelio. The sequence goes on from NC_068406.1 coordinate 23,347,813, forward strand.
CGTCCTCTATCACACACAGTGAAGGATTGTGGGTAATGTAGTTCAGCACTGAGTTGTAGCTGTTAAGGTCTCCGCCGTATTTCCACGTGCTGTTAACTAGATGAGCGTGAGCGGCACTGAGCGGAGTCAGTCTGAGTCCAGCGTAACTGAAAACATGGAGCAGAAGATAGAAATGGTCCCAAAGTCAATGTTTTTTTTTTTTATAGGATTTTGGTTAAATCTCTAAAATAAGGTCTGTGGTTCACACAGGCTCAAGATACTTTCAGTTTTTATTCTACGACATAAAACACACCAGTTACACCCAATTTGAGATTTTTTTAAACCGTTACGTTTCTTAAAAAAAGACGTTTGCTAACAAGTTGCTAAATGGGACTACAGGCAGCGCAATACGCAACGTGTAAAAACACAGTACAAGTCATTATAATCAGTAATTATGTCCCCACCGGATGCAACATGCCTGGTTTATAATGGGTTTTATTGGTTTTGTCTTTTTGCGTTACATGCTTGAGCTATTCGGCCAATCACAATGCACTGGATAGCTGGCCAATCAGAGCACACCTTTTCAGAATGATGAGTTTTGTAAAAATGTAGGCGGGGCATAGAGGATCAACAATAATGTACAGTATATGGAAAATAATTAGTTTTGAACTTTAAACTGCATAATCACATTGCATTACATCAAATACAAAAAAGCTTTTTTAGCAAAGTCATATGTCATATTACCTTTAAACAGCAGCTTTAAGCCTTAAATGAGATAACACTTGAGGTTTAAGAGTATGATGATGATAGCACCTCTCTTTAAACAGCAGCTGTCGCTCATCCTGGAGCAGTAACACATTCATCACTACTTGAACTTTCCAGGGAAGTCCATGTTGATCCGCAAACTCCTGAACTGCTTCTAAATGCCTGATGTCAACCCCTAAATGGCAACCAACAGGTTTGTGCATGATTTATTTTGTCACAGTCACAAAACTAGTTATTTCAGGCAATTATTTTGGTTAGGAATAGTGTGTGTACCTGCTAATAATGTGAATGCATGTTTATTGATCACACCAGGTGTGTCCAGAAGGGTTTTCAGACACACTTTGCTATTGGAGTAGATGCTGAATATGTTAAAATCTCCTTCTCGATCCTTTGTTCCCTGTTTTAAAAAAAAAGCACTTTGATTTTTAAGAAAAATGCATTTCACTTGTTAAATAGATGAACAAATAAATAAAATGTATTAAGTAAATAATATATATAATTTGTTGTGATTTATATATTGCTTGAACTATGTGAAAAATAATAGCTAAATCATAGTTATTTTGGTATTTTTATGTATTATTGTACATTTTCTTTTTTTTTTAAATATGTTAAAGTAATTGTTTGTGTTGATATATATATATATATATATATATATATATATATATATATATATATATATATATATATATATAACTTTATTTTCAGTTTTAGTTTTTAATAATTGTAGTACTTTAACTTCAACTTTTATTTTTTTATATAATTATACACATTTTTTTATGTTTGTTGCCATGTTTTAATTTTCATAATTTTTTGCAGTTTTCCATCTAATATATTTCTTTTATTTCAGCCAACAAAAAAAAAATATTTTTAGTAGTTTTGGTGTACAATAACAGCACTAAGTATTAGTTTAGCATATGCCTTTAATACAAATGCCACAGTTAAACTACAGTTTTTGTTGAGATGTGGCTAGTTTTTTAAACAAATCAGAACTGTCTGGATCTGTAAAATAATGTTACCTGAACTTTGGGTTTGCAAATAATGACATTGAAATCTGGCCATTGGTCTGCAATAACCTCCAGATTGTGAGGCTTTCCTCTGTTTAAGTTGAATATACAGCCATAAACCTGGAAAACAAGTGAATATTAACCAGCGAGTGAAAATAAAAGCTGTGGTAGTCCGATAGGTTAAACCTCAAACTTTCTGAAACCTTTCTAGAATCAGCACACCTTGATGGACTCTGGAAAACTCTTCTTCAAAACGCTCTCGGCTTGTTTGAGCTCCTCGGTGCCAAGAATGATCATTTTGTGCACATAAACCATTCACGGAAAACAGATGACAACAAAGGGTTAACAAAAACTCATGATGCCGAGTGCAAAGTCAGGGCAAAACAAAACAGCTGTGCATTTCAGTGTCAGAGATTATAGCAGCAATATGGACGAGTTATGTTAACGCAGCATGTAAAAGTGGATCATTTCTATTAAATATTAACACTTTCATGCACTTCAAACCATGCTGATGTGATGAATTCAGCTTCTTATTCGCAACTTATTGACGCTATACGTTCCACCTTAAAAACGCGACGCTTCTTATTTCACTATTAACGTAGGGACCGTCTCTAGTTGTGTCTATATTTCAGAAACGAACAATACATTATTTAAAAATGTAAATAAGGCTGAGATAAGAGCGAAAACTGACTATAAAGATTAAATCTTATTACAATTCTTTCTGAATAAGAGACACCAATAGAAACGGCCCCTAAGTTACGCGTGAATAAGCAGCTAAGAAACGCGGAAGCGTGGTGTTTTTAAGGTGGAACGGATAGCGTCAATAAGAAGCTGCGAATAAGAAGTTGTATTCAGCCTCGTGCTCCCCCTCTTTTTTTTCCAGCAGGATATTATGGACTGCTCGGCATGCAGCTGGTCAGGTCATGTGACATGGCAGATGATGTAAACGCAACAATGCAGCTGCAGTGAAGAATGAGAAAATACTATATGACATGCATTTTCTGTAATGGTTTGTGGTGAAAAAAGCTTCTTAACTTCTAGTTTGTGATGAGTCTGTGAATCTAACTGAAGCGTGAGCATCTGTCTGTCAGCAGGATGCAGAAACCTGAGAAGCTCTTATGCGGCAGATAAATAGAGGTGTGTTAAAGCGTCAGGAATTTAAGGCTATTAATGTCTCCACCCTCACCCTGATACACCCAGATGATTTTTGGCTTTGCCTTTGTTCCCACTGATTCACAAGCTGCTGACATGGTTTGCCTTCTCACCCTTTTTGCATCAGTTTTCTCAGCTTTTATTGTCTCAGGAGACAGTGTGGAGCTAAATGACAACCAAAATGTCATTAATGTTGCAAACTTTGCCATGGATGTCCACAATCGCATGAGTAGCTATCCGTACGCCTTTAAAGTGGTGGAAATCATCTCAAACACAGCTCAGGTAAGTGTCATGTTCATCATATAACATGCATCTCCTTTCCTATGATGTATTTGTTGTGATATTGTGTTTTTTGCAGCTCTATCCTCCTGCACGGGTTAAATACATGCTACAGATAAAAGCTGCACAGACGGTCTGTGAGAATCACAGCAGTGTGAATGTAACAGACTGTGCTTTACAGTCTAATGCAGAGGTGAGAAATACATCTAAAAATATTTCGATTTTGTCTTTTCATTGTGTGTTGTGATGCATTGGGTGGAATATAGAATATATGAAAGCACTGCATTTTCAGCTCGTATTTTAGGCATATGCAATTTGCACCTTATAGTGTAAATATTGTTATAATATTTGCATCTGTCTCATAAAATAAGATTGATAAAATGAATTATTTTAAATGTAAATAAATGTTAATATGCACAATTTGCATTTTGTTTGTCAAATAAAATAAATACATTCATTTACTTGTTATAAAGATAATTTTTGCTTCGTTGTTTAATTAAATGTTGATATATGCTTTTTGTCAACAAGTAAAAGTCTACAAAAATTTTTGCATTGTATTTTTTGGTAAATATGAATAAAACTGTTATACATGTAGTTTGAAATTTTGTTAGGTTTTAGGCATATGAAATATGCATCTCAATGTCAATGTTAATATGTACTATTTGCATTTGTGAAAAAAAAAAAAAGATAAATACTTAAATTCAATTTTGCATGTAAACAAATTCATGTGCAATTGAATTTGTGAACTTAAATATGAATATATAAACAAACTAGATTAGAACTAGTAGATTTCTTAACAACTAATGTGACTGAATGTTAGGAGCTGTTATATTGTAGTAATTTCTGGTGTTTTCTTGTTTGTGTGTTTTCTCAGATCATGACCTGTTCCTTCACTATTATTGCAGTGCCAGGAAATTATTTTATTCCCAAACATCTGCTGTCAGATCAGTGTGTCTGACTGGATCTGAGGATTGTGATGCTTAGAATGTTGTCTGCAATAAAAGCTTTATTTATGCCTTAACATATGTAGTTTGCTAAATTTTCATTATCATTGTTTTATAAGCATATCATCAGCTGTAATTCTCAATATAAATATAAAAATATGTTTTTGGAATTAAAAGTAGCATCTCTTAATGAATCATTGAATTGCCAGAAATTAAAATAAAAATGAATTGTGCCACAATAAACTTTTTTGCATCTTAAATTATCTTTAAGTTAATTAGTTTAGTTAATTAGAGAGCATGTGTGCATTAAGAAATTCAAGGTAGCAGCTTTTATCTTAAGTTAATATATCTACAATGTGCTAAAGGATCATAAAACCCCCCTATTTCAGCACTGGTTGGTTCTCAGCATAGTTTTGAATAAATATATAATTAAATAAATAAAGTGAAGCGAGACCAAATGGAAACATCTAATCTGGTTAGTTTTATTTTGTTTTCAATGAGTAAAATGCATCACTGTTCCACACACTGTAATTCACTGTACATCAATGCATGCAACAGAACGGTTTAGTAAGATCATAGTAAGCTATTACATACTGTGATATAGCTAAAATTCAATTCACAAATAAATGCAGAGCACTCGGTCATTAACATCAGACTGCAGCAGTTGGCAAACGGTAACAATCTATTTCTAATGGACACCACTATAGCGATAAAATTCTAATTGCAACTTCAGTTTCATGCAGAATTAAAACAATTAGTAACATCAAACCATTTTTTCAAGTTGTCTCATCTATCTAAACAGTGGACCAAGTGCTCTAAATACTGCTATTGCTCCTTTTATGTTGCCACACACGCTGCCCCTGCTGCTGCTGCTGCAGCTCCTGCTTCTGCAAAAGATGATAATGCTCTTCCGTTCTCTTTTTCTCCTCCTCTTGCTTCTTTTGATGCTTCTTCTGCTGCTTTTACTCCCATTTCACATGCACTTTGTCTAACTTCAACTGTCCTAATGTATGTTGTCTGATCTTTTAACATTTTAAATTCATTCAATGTCTGAGCTTCTTTATATACTCCATTGTCACACACCATATCATCTATCTTTTCTAGCAGACTTAAGACCTGATATCGATCAGATTTGTTATTGTTGAATAAGTGAAATCTACCCCTATATTTAGTGCAGATCAGTTCCCATGAATCTGGACTTTCTCTGAGAAACTCATGTAAAGTTTTACCCTTCAGCTGATCTTCATGAGTGAACAGAATGATGGTGTGACATGCAGCTTTCTCTCCAAAATTCTCATCAATCAATTCCACCGTGTTATCATGATTAAACATCTTAAAATCATTCAGACTGATGACCAATAGGAACACATGAGGTCCAGGAGCAGTCAAGTAGATGCACTTCACTAGTTCAGCTTGTAGATCCTCTTCAAGCATCGATGTATCAGACAGCTCTGTAGTGTTGATTACTGAAATTTTCCTTCCAGCAAACACTTCTGTACGATTCTGACAGGTTGTAGTGCCATGGGGAGACATTCCTTTTCTAAATGCATCTTTGCCTAGAATGGTGTTTCCTGTTGCACTCTTTCCTGATCCTGTTTGACCAAGCAACAAAATCCTCAGATCTGCAAAAGAGGGGAATATAAAACATGCCATTATTATTACACCTTCTGTTGTGTCTAAAAATCCTTTTCCTAATTCAGTGTTTTCAGTCAAATATTTGAAAAGCATCTTGACTTCAATCTTTTTGTTGGATGGTTAACTTTAAATTACCACAGTTTTTTTTTAAATGGCTTAATCATAGGCGTCTGATCTGAAATTATACAGCTCAGGAATTACATGTGAATCATTTTGGCAATCAATTTTCATGACAGTTCAAATATTTGATAAGAAACATCCATCATCAAGATGTTTTTTAACTTCAAACTGTTCTTTCCAACTAAAATATGAGTCCATAATCCATAATAATCCATTGGTGAGCAAGTGATGGAATGCTACATTTCTGCAAATCTCTGAAAAAACAAACTCATCTACATCTTGGATGTACATTTATTTTTAAATTTACAGTATTTATTGAGTAATTAATTATTAGTGTATGTATTGCGATACCATTTTTCCTTTGCACTTCAATTTTTTGCACGTCTCTCTTTGTGGCACTGTTTTGACGTGGGGGCGGAGTCAATGGACGGGGGCGTGTACAACATGCCTCCATGGAAGTGACGTCATCGACCCGAGACGCAGCTCACTGATCAGGTCCTGTCATGATGAGCAGAAACTTTCGAGTGGATCGTTTCATTTTATTCAATAGCATTAAAACATTCATGTTTTCATTTTATTAACTTTATTAACAAATGTACATGTATATAAGCAGCATTTGCTCAAGTTAAAGAACTTGTTAACATAACATCTGTTTATTTCTCTCGATGTGCACACCTTTATAGCATTAAAATGTGTATTGTTTCATTTGGTTAACTGCAAGTGTTTTTTTTTAAATCTCTTAAAGTTGCATTAAGTTGTACGTTTGAAGGAGTATTTTTGTTCCCAAAATACTCCTTCCGGTTTGTCACAAGTTTCGGAAAGTTTTTTTCGAGTATGGCTCTGTGTGGCGTTAGATGGAGCGGAATTTCCTTATATGGGTCCTAAGTGCGCGCTCTTCTGCCGGAAGAGCGCGCGCTCCCGTATAGCAGAGCACTGAGAGGCTGAGCACAGACATTCACTGATCAGAGCGAGAGCGTCGCGAAATGTCACAAAAGGTGTGTGTTTTTGGTTGCCAGGGCAAGACAACCCTGCACAGATTACCAAAAGAGAAACAGCATTAAGGGACCAGTGGATGGAGTTTATTTTTACAGAGCATCAACGGAGTTGTGCAAGTGTTTGTTCCCTGCATTTCGAAGATGCTTGTTTTACAAACAAGGCCCAGTTTGACAACGGATTTGTGTATCGTTCATTTCTTAAGGATGATGCAGTCCCAACGAAAAAGGGTCACGATTGTGTGTTGGAACCACAGGCGGTGAGTAAAACTGCTTAAAATATCTCTGCCTCCTTGTTATGCTGTGTTCACACCAAACGCGAATAGACCCAGCCGGCATTTCAACGTTGATTCAACGTTGAAACAACGTCAGGTACCATGGTTGAATCAACGTTGAAAAACCTTTCGATTTTGCAAATTGGATCAACGTTGAAATCACGACGTTGATTCACCGTTGAAATCGTGAAGTTGATGTACGGTTGAAATCACAACGCTGATTCACTGTTGAACTCCCGACGTTGAATCAACGTTGAAAAACCTTTCGATTTTGCAAATTGGATCAACGTTGAAATCACGACGTGGATTCACCGTTGAAATCGCGACGCTGTTTCACCGTCTTACCTGCATTATGGGTGAATTAGGGTCGTGCTGCAGCCCTGGGATGAAAGCTGAATGAGGTGTTGATTTTGAAAAGTTAATCAGCGTTGATAACACGACGTTGTTTCCCCGTCGTACCTTGCACCGTGTGTAAATACACCTAGATCCTAGTTGGCATTTAGATCAACAATGTACATGTAAGGCTAAAAATCTAATGACTGGCAGCAATGGCTTTACAAACAACTTCAATAAACTACCACATGCTCAAAATTGTCAAACAGCAGTTAAATTTTGGAAACAGATGAAAATAATCCCACACTTTATTATGCAGAGTATGCATGGAGGTAATGCTAAAAACAGGTAGTAGAACAATCCAAATACAATAATATTTAAAGGTTTTTGTGAAATAATTTGGCACATAAATGCATATTTTTTGCAGCACTTACAAGACAAACCCTTGTACCTTTATGACTGAAACCAGTGGATCTTTTATTTTGGTGGAAACCTACAGTTTCTGTCAAAAACATGTTTTAGTAATGTGTCTCATTACAAGAGTTGTGTACATTTGTGCAGTGAAAATGTGTTGAACAGTTCGAGAAGGGAACCTTCCACCAGTTGATTTCTAATGGGAACCCCCCCCCGGACTGTGTCTTCTTTACCGTGGGGAATGCAGAATGAGATTTCTACCGCAGGGCACTCTAAAATGTTAGAACCAGCAGCCTTAGTGTATACAGTGTGGTTGTGCTTCGGGTGATCCTTGAAAGTGTCCCAGCGCTAGGTCCTCTCTGACGCAGTCCCCTCCACTCTCTCCCACTTGTGCACTTTCTGTACCGTCCTGTATAAAAATTTACATTTAATCATTTAACAGACGATTTTATCCAAAGCGACTTACAAATAAGAACAACAGAAGCAGTCAGGTGTACAAGCGAACAACAACAGTATACAAGTGCCATGACAAGTCTCAGTTAGTCTAGTACAGAACGCATAGCCAGGTTTTTTTTTTTATATATATATATAAAAAAGACAAGAAAAGAAGGAAAAGTGCTAGCATTAGTTGGTTAAGTTCTGGTGAAAAAGATGAGTCTTAAGATGTTTCTTGAAAATGAGTAAAGACTCAGCAGTTCGGATTGAGATTGGGAGGTCATTCCACCAGCTGGGCACAGTCCAGGAAAAGGTCCTTGAGAGTGATTATGAACTTCTTTGGGATGGCACCACAAGGCGTCGTTTACTTGCAGAGTGCAAACTTCTGGAGGGCACATAAGATTTAACCAGTGAGTTTAGGTATGTTCACAATGTTTGACAATAACTTTGATATTGTGAAATATATTTAACTGAAAACTGAATGCAAAATAAATCACACAATATTTTCACTTTACAGTTCAGTAACAGTGAGGTTGGAAACAAAGTGGACAACACTATTCATTAAACACTTATTTTAATGTATTCAGATGAAAATGTACAATATTAACAAATTATTCACAAGCAGTGTTTTCAGAGCCCCCAGTTACACCGTTTTAATCAGAACACTAGCAATACAGTGTAGTAAAACAAGTCAAATCAAATTCAGTACATTTTTATTAAACTAAGCACAACCAAAACCTATCACAAAAGGTCAAAGCATCTCTAGCAGAAGTGACAGTGCAATGTAGCAGAAGAACAATTTCTTACCAATGTTTCAAGAACAAGCTGGATCCTCGATGACTCTACAAGGGGAAAGAAGAAATGGTTTACTGAAAAGTTCTTAAAAAGCAGGATTTCATATTATACCATTTCTTTAAACCACTGGTTCTCAAACTTTTTATACCAAGTACCACTTCAGAAAATATTTGTTATTAAATATTAAGTTGCACCATAATGACCAACATTACATTTCAGCAGCGTAGTAGGCCAAACTATTCAGCTACAGCTCTACAGTTAAAAAAAAAAGGCAGTTTTATTCTAATAAGAATATTAATTGTTGTCAGACACTTTACCATGGTAAATACAGTTTGAACATTAACACTACAACTGTGCTTACATACACAGGTAAATGAAAAAAAAAAGTTTAAATTAAAATGTAATTTTAAATGTAATTATGTAACAAAAGTTACAAAACTGTACTGTACTTTAACTGTAACATACTTAAATGTGCAAAAAAAAAAAAAAACTTACTCAAAGATTAAGTTAAAATATATTTACATTAATTAGTTTAATTTAGTGATTCACCTGCATAACAACTAGAGGGGGCCTGACACTTTGAGAACCATGGCTTTAAACAATCCTTTTTTTTTTTTCATTTTCATTAATTCATTAAAATTATATTATTTAAATACCGACATTTGCACTTATATGTTGCAGAAAACACTTTGAAACTAATATAAGAATACAAACATATATAACACACCTAATGCATGGGATTCATATCAGGAAAATATGGGAAAATCTCTAAAAGACAGACATTAACACATAACTCACCAGCAACACATTAGGTGAGCATCTAACTTGATCAGCTGTGATAAAGCAATGCAAAAATAGACACACGGGTATTTATTTATCTGCAGGTTACATGTCCTTTAAACTACCCATTTGTAAACTCTGGTAATAATTTACTATTTTCAAAAGATAATAAAGATAAAGTTAGCGATTTTCTTACCTCATTTTGACAGGATGTTTTCAGGACCTCGCAGAACACCTGGCCCTTCTTGTGTTCACAGTTTTTGTTCTCCATTGACATGTCACGACTCAAATTCGCTCGAAATAAATAAAAAATATACAGGCAAATATGAAATAATTCGGGACCGACCGAGCAGTCAGTTATAACGAGCAGCAGCTCACAGTTAGCCGCCTCACTCACAGAAAGACGACAATAACGGTCATATTTTTAAATGTAGAAAAGCGCGAACCGATTCATTGTCCAGTTTCCTGAATGACAGCCAGATTAACCAATCATGATAGAAGTAATAAAATAAAACTACCAATGGGAGTTGTTTCAGTGTGATAAAGCAGCGAAATGTATAGTTTTATTGTTGTTAATGATGATAATATTTAACATTTTAGAATAGGTATCATGACTAAAATATTTTTAAATGCTATTAAAATAATAATTAATTTAAATAATTTAATATAAATAATTTAAAAGCTTGTTAACCTTTTTCTACCATTTAGCATTAAACATTTTTAACGTTGTTTCATTAAAACAACTGACCTTATTTCAACCATATTTCAACGTTGAAAGTTGGTCATGTGCTGGATGTTTTTCAACCATTCAGCTTTAAACGTTGAATCAACGTTGTTTCAACGTTGAAACCACAACTGACCTTATTTCAACCATATTTCAACATTGAAAGTTGGTCATGTGCTGGATGTTTTTCAACCGTTCAGCTTTAAACGTTGAATCAACGTTGTTTCAACGTTGAAACCACAACTGACCTTATTTCAACCATATTTCAACGTTGAAGGTCGGTCGTGTGCCGGCTGGGGAGCGTCAAATTCGCGTCTACTGCGCCTAGTTTGCCGCTTGACCATTTTGAGATCATTCGCTTCATTCGCGCGAGTAATTCGCTTCATTCGCGCATGAAATTAACTTCACAACAGACGCGAATTCGCGTCATGGGGGGGGCTTCTGCCAGCTGAGTTCACGCAGCATTTTCAACCGCCATTTTTATTCGGATAATTTTCAAAATATTACTGTTATTGTGTCATGAAATGTAGTTTTAAAAGTATTTCAGGCGAGAATGTAGTTGTTTTAAACTCAAATATGCGGTTTATTTATAATGACAGCGTCTATTTAAAAAATGTGTTTCGCCGATCTCGGAGATGAGCTCCATGCGATCAGCGGGAGCTCCGTCATCATGTATCCGCCGAGAGTAGCCTTACCTCGGATAGATCTTCTGACATTTGCCGCTGGCTCTGATGTGTCTTTAGTGGTTCAAGATAAAATATAATTCGTTTGGGGTAAAATGAAACGTTTCTTATCTTTGGCCTATATTCAATTTGTCTATTAATATGTTTTATATATATATATATATATATATATATATATATATATATATATATATATATATATATATATATATATATATATATATATAGGTCATTTTTATTCCTGTCTCTATAGAAATATGAACTTTTGTCATATAGCTCCGGTTGACTGCTCACTGACAACATCAGTCGTTCCTCCTTGTTGAATGAGTGGAGAAGGCTATTCCTGCACAACCGGAGGCTGCAGGAACATACTGTTGAATGAGTGACTCCTAGCAGGCTCCTGATTGGTTAACGTGGCGCGAATTGACGCCAAAGTTCAAATTTTTCAACTCGGGCGGCAGACGCGAATTCGCGTCAAACGCTAAATGCACAAAAAGCACCATTCGCGCTAAATGCGCGTTTCGCGGGAAGCGCTCTATTCGCGCGTCAATTCGCGTCATTCGCGCGAACTAGACGCGCCAATGAGGCGAATTCGCGTCTTCCGCGCCGCGCTTAACGCCCCATTCGCGCCGCGAGACCTCCAGACGCGCGTAAACGCGCCTTTGCATTGACTTAACATTGAAATCATTCGCGCCAGATGCTCTATTCGCGTTTGGTGTGAACACAGCATTAGTGCGTCCCCTCCCATGCCGGAGACCCGGGTTCGAGCCCCGCTCGGAGCGAGTCGTTCCTGCTGCTGCTCTCGTTCAGTTTCAGCATCTGGATCTGATTCTGGATCATAAATAAGCGGCTGAATCTGACTGTTAGCCATGGTTTGTTTTGGATGATGGTTTTTCCCTCACTGTAATGTCACAGCTTACAAACGCTATCAAAGCAAAAGCCTACTCGCGCTCGTGATTCTTTAGCTCCGCCCACATGCACGCCTCCAGCCGGTCGTGTTTTTCCGGGAAAAATCGGTACAAACTATCTTTCTCTTATGAATATAATAAAACTAAAGACTTTTTGGAGTTATGAAGGATTCAGTACTACTCTATAGGTACTCAAGATTAACAGGATATTGAGTGAAAACGAGCATTTCACCCCCTCTTTAACTTGTGGGAGGACGCCAGAGCACAGAGGTTACATACAGAGGATCTGAATTAAGCCCGTGGAGGAAAACGTTGGATGCGTTCGACTTGGAAGCAAGGCTACAGACGGCGATTGGTGAGAGTAGCCGCTTGCAGTCGGGGGCGAAATTGAAAACAGACATGTCAAGCCGGACATCTTCATCTCCTGTTAGTGACACTCACGTGGTGTTAATTAAATCAGAGACAATTTATAAGAGACATGCCACTTCCTCAATCGTCAAGCCTGGTCTTGTTAGTTTGAAATAGTTGCCCGGAGGCGTTGCCAAGATGGCGGCTGAGTGCCACGACTTGCCTAAAAAGGACTTTGAGGAAATGCAGTATTTGTTAAATACACAGATGTTTTAGAAACGTTTTCATGAACAACAGAAACTGTTTTTACATACTGCTTATATTTGCGATATAAGCAGCGCCATATTTTCAAGAATAAAGTTCAACATAAACATATGCTATTTAAATACTAATATAGTGGGGCATATATACTTTTATCAGTGTTGTATGATAAGTGGGAATAAATACAACAGTGCGACTATACGATTAAAAGCTTTTACCATTCTAAAAACTCAGATTTGTTGCCATTATTGGAACTGAAAAGGTTCGTCTAACCCGAAAAACAGGTGATCATTGTCATGTGCTGAATCTGGCCAATGGTGAAACAGCTGTGTCATCATCAACACTCCTGCAGCTGCTCTGGAGAAACCCATAGACAGTAAAAGAAATGGACACAGCGACCCCATTGGATTCAACGGGGACAAATGAAGTCAATTAGAAGCACGCACTTCCCGGGGGCTGGGTGTACTGCGCAGACTCAAACTGAGCTTGATGACGTAGATGCCACTTGAGCAACCTGTAAGTCTTCTGATCGCTGTGCCAAGAGAAATCTGAATCACCCACCGAATCTTGCAGAGAAGGCGAGTGTGAATAGGAGCAAATTTTGGTAAGTATTCTGATTAATTATCTCCCTTGACTTTATGCCTCCACGTCCCCCGATAACCTCATAGACGGTAAAAGATTGCCTGCGAGCTTCTCCTTCTGTCCATACGATAATTTCTCTACTGTCCGACAGAGAGTCGCTGGTAATGACGCAATCGTTAGCCTATTTTTTTACAAAAACTGCTTCTGCGGGAACATAACGTAAGATACAAGGTAATGGAGCCTTTTATACATTTTCGTGTTTCTTTAGAAATAATTAATGGAAAAATTGAGTCTTTAAACGCCTCAGATGTAAAGTTATTCGCTGTCAAAGTGACGCGAAATTAATGGGAGTCAATGGAATGCTAACAGCAGGTGGGGTTCCGCTAGCCAATGGCGGCGCCCAGGGGTGCTTTAAAAAAATATGAAACCCTGCCCCCCTGCCCCCCCTGGCTGCTCTCAAAACGCTCTCACGATACTTTGATGGCACACATGACAGTCACGTGGCATCTGCGCTGTCTCAAGTCGGACAAAATTTCTAACGAGCATTCACTGCTTCAAATCAGACTGCGATCGGTTTGCGCAATGCTGCGTGAAGTCGAACGCACGTATTGCCTTGGCAACAATTGAGATACACGGGACAATCATGCAGAAGAGTTGCTGTGTTATTTTCTGTACCGCCAATAAACTAACAAATTACGAATTGAAGTTCTACATCCTTCCTAATAAACACACAGAACCAGAAAGGAGGACAAAATGGCTACAAGCAATAAGGCGTGAGGATGATCAAGGGAAGTTGTGGAATCCCAAGACTAAGCGTGTGTGTGTGTGCAGTCGGCATTCATCACAGGCAGGCTATATTAACATTGTGTTCATTATTAACGCTATCAAAACTGTCAAAACGCTATCAAAACTCCACCCACGCCAGACCACTTCTCCAACTATGACTAGATGCTGACTGTATAATGTCTGTTTCCTTCCCTAATACATTTAACACATTGTAGTATCTGCTAAAATATTACGTCTGAAAATGTAAAGACTAGATACAAAATACATTTTTGTTTGGTTTTAAAAAGTTTTGCTCATGGTTCATGAGGTCTTAGCGCATCTGCAGCACTAGAGGATGACACAGAATCACTGTTCTGTATGTGAACCGTCCTGCTGTGATGTTACTTGTACCATTTGATGAAAGTAATGCTTTAAAAATAATAAAACAAAATTTAGCCTATATTGATCAAGTACACTTGGTGACTACAACATCTCTTTATGTTCTCAAGAGATATGGAATTTTTACCACTTCATCTTTTGTCATAAGGATGAAATAAGGAATAAAGAATAATAATCAAAAATAGCCTTCAAAACCTTGCATTGTTGTAGTTCTGTGAAAAATTATACACTATAGTGTATAATCCGTTATACACTACAAGCATTACAACGTGCTTGTAATAATTACAATGTAAGGATAATATTTGAGTTTTGTATGCTGATCAAAAGTTGGCGTCTTCTGGCATCTCCACAGTTTTTTGTGTCATTTGAAATCTTCATCAAAGTTTGGATCCAAACTGGAGTATAAATACAAATATTTATTCCTAAAAGAAACAAGGTTTTCTACAATAGTATAAAATTACATCTAATATAAATCATTGTTTTAAGAGCAGTTTTATTTTGTGTACCGATTTTCAAAAGCAACCTGTTAAACGTGAAATACTTATCTTCTCATGTTTTTCACTATACAGGCCACATGAGAAATATTAAGGAAATTTAAAATATTACAGACTTATGTACCATTATCAGCATATGTTGAAGTGGTTTTGAAAGAATATGCTCCGTTAAAGGGTTGGTTCAAGCTCTATTACTGCAGTCAGCAGGAGTGTCATTGATTCAGTCCAAAAGATGTGAAATAACCATTTTTACACCAAATGGACCGACTTTAGCTAAGCATTGCCAATTTTGGCCCATGCGAGAAGACCTGCAATTCGTTTTAACGGATCATCCTGCCCTTGAGCTCTTGAAGTGTTAGCAATATTTGCGCTCCGTATAGCCTATCCACTTTTTTCATGTAAGAATGGCCACAGCCATTTGTTAATTCAATTGAATTGACTTCCAGTATCATTTGCTTCCAGTTGTTTTTAGCTGTACAAAACAGCTTGTTATGTTGCTTAAGCTGCTTAAGTGTTTTTTTTTTGTTTTGTTTTTTACCATATGATTTTAATGTAGTCTTATTTATAAACACACTTGTATGTAGCACAAACAGTTTTACCATTTCCTGCATTTTTGTGCACTTTTTTTTTTTTTTTTTTTTTTTTTTTTACTGCAATTCACAACACGTTTTTCATAAAGATTTATTGGCTGCACTTTATTTTAAAATACATGCACTTACATGTACTTAGAGTGTACTTAGAGTGTACTTACAGTGTACCTATCTAAGAAAGTAACATAAGGTAACTACATCGGGTAGGGTTAGGTTTAGTTATTACCTAGTTAATGTAATAAGTACATAAGTACCAGGACAGTAAAATAAAGTGCTTAAGTTATGTTTACCACATAAAGTATAAAGTATAAAGTGCTTTCAAAGAGGTTCAAAGACACTATAAAAGCCTCAATGATTATTGTAGAAGTAATTTCCAAAGCATAAGGACATTTCCAAGTAATTGGTTCATTTATTTTAATTTAGAAAAGCTTAATTTCTCCCATCACTAGTTATGAGTGACCTTCTTCACATGTAGTTGGATGAACCTACCTACAGTATATGCTTGTTTGGGAAATGGAAAGTCAAATACAGTATAATACAAATACAATTCTTCTAAAATGTTTGCATCACAGAGCATGGCAAAATATTTATTCATTTGAATGTTGTAAAACATTTTAGAAATGAAAAGGGCCAGATGCAAAAGTCCAAAGTCTCCCTAAAATTCACATTCTAACAGTTATGTGTTTAGACTCAAAGTACAGAAAAGCAATAGACATTAAATTTAAGTTGATTTGTACAGCACTTTTCACAATACACGTTTCAAAGCAGAAATTAGTATGCATTGAAATTGAAAAGTTACTAAATTATGTGTTCAGGTTTCTTTTTTTTTAATGATTCAGTTTAAAATGTTGATATTGAAAGGTGATTAATGCCTGTCTGATCACATGACTGAACATGACACTTCTGAACCCAGAACAGACACACTGGTTTTTTGACCAATTGTGAATCCAGTTCCCAGGACTTTGACCTCCAGCCCATCCGCACCAACAGATGCACCCGTGTCAACTCCAAGACCCACTTTCACACCAACTGGACCGGCTTGAACTGATGCACTGCCAACTTCAGCTCGAGCCATTGCTCCAACTCCGGTCACACCGATTTCAGCACCAGCTGAGGCATTTGGGCCTTCAAGATTGAGTTCAGCATGAGTTCCTCCAACTCCTGCTCCTGCATAGGCTCCAACCTTTCCAGGAAGTCCTGCATATACTCCAGCTTCAGCATGGGAACCTTCTGCATGGACATCAACAAAAAGCTTTGTATGAATTTATGCCATTTTTAAATGAACATTAGAAAATTATGAGTTTTACAAGTGGGTTTTAATAAACCTTAAGCTGTAAATTTTGTCAGTACAGTCCGAGATCTTATTTGCCTACAAAATCCTCCACACAAAGGACATAAAAGGACTCAAAAGAAAGAACCTGCTTCATTTTCATAACATGTTAGTATTAATATGTATTTTACATATTACTGTCAATCGATTAAAAATAACAAATTAATGAACAATTTTTCTGTAATTAATTCTGATTAATTGCACCTACATAACATTAAAAATTGTAATAGCTTATATTTTTATAATGCAATACATATTTTGACAATGAAACTCCAAAATAAATTTAGGAACAATATAAAGCCCTCCTTATTTATTTACTTATTCATTTATTTGTTTACACATTAATTTTCACAATATGTGCTCCCTTGAGATTTTCCTTATCATTTTGTATTTTTTTACATTTATGACAAAAATTTGGTCTGTGGTAAACATAACTTAATGATATGTCATGTTTTGTACAATGTAAACTGCACGTGCTCACAGCACAAACATTCTTATTTTTCACAGTCTTAATATTATTTTTACAATTAGGCTATATATATTTTAAAATTTAAAAAATGTCCTCAGCTAGGGTCCACCCTGTGAATCATTTCCACCAGTGCAAATAATAATAAATAAAAAAAGTCCCAAAAAGCTGTGGTTTACAGTTTATTTCTAACAGCTGAAGGGAGTTGTTAGGCACAATGTATAGTAAAATATAGATATGAAACATAAAAAAATAAAAAATAGATATAAATATAGAAAAATATATATCACTAAATGTAGTCTAGAGTTTTTTCATTGATGCTAAATATCCCCCCATTCCTTAAGTTGGAAGTAAGCTTATGGGAGAGACTTCAGTTTCATTGGCCGCTATAGGTAAATTTATGTGTAGTAAACGGTGTGTCCTTAATTATGATATCAGATTAAAATAATATGATAGGACACATTAATTGTCAATATCAAGCAGCAAAACAAACAGTTTTGTAAAGCTTAAAATAGCTGGACACAAATAAGACCGGAAGCAAGCAAGACCCATAGAATTTACAAATGGCAACGCCCATTTTTACATCAGGAAAAAGATGGATAGACCAGTTTTTAATATGTACTTACCATGTCCATGGTTGGAAAGTGCCATTTTAGAGTGTCACAATTTTTTATAATTCAGTAGTTCTTCGGTTGAGCGTCGCAGTTGTCTTAGGTTGAGCTGTGTTTAGGTCAGGATTGCTGCTTGATTTATATAGTAGGACACCAATGGAAAGTAAAAGCAAAAAGTGAGAAGACCTGTAATTCATAAACACACTGACCCACGGTCATCTTTGTGCCCCCCCTTTGGATCAAAACAAATATAAAATCCCCCTCACAGTCATGTGACCTGGTGCCAGGGCTGCACCCTGCCCTTGAGCACTTGAAGTGTTAACAATAAAAAGAGTACAGTATAGCCTGGACTCACATCCAGTTATTTTTAGCTGATCAAAACAGATTCTTACATATATATAATTTTTTTTTTTTTCTCAATGTATTACTTTAATGTATTGTCTTAATTATAAACACACTGGTTTGTAATGCAAATAGTTTCACCATTCACTGCACTTTTTATTATTTTATTTATTTATTTATTTTTACCATTTACTTTGTTTCTTGGAAATTGGAAATCTCACATATTATCAGAAACCGTACTTCTGAATTAAAAAATAAGGCTACTGTATTGAGCCTACTATATTGAGTGAATTTTCTTTTTTAGAATGTTAGTGATTTTTGTGAAACAGCTTCTTGTGTTACTTATCTATTTTATCTGAATAATACTCAGCAACTGAATTTCTGTCAATGAAGAAATATTGCCTAAAAAATGATGTAGTTACATCTACCAGGTGCATAAGTGGTGAAATTCAACTTGCTCCTTATAGCTTTCTTTTTAGTGCAGAATGGTTAAGGTAATACTTTAAGATCCAAAATCCATTCTTCACTTGTGTGTGTGTGACTTTAGTCTGACTTACTACTCTTTAAGAAGTAGAAATAAACTGTTTGTCTTTGCAGTGTTCCTGTAGCTCAATTGGTAGACCTCTTCCCAGGGTATCAGATATACATCTCTGGAGATACTATGTGGTCCTTGGATTTAACTGTAAATCCCCCTATAATGGCTTATCATTTGATACTTGTGGGTAGGGTTACTTTGCAAAAACATATATTATAAGTGTTTAAATAGTTTTGCAAGAGGTGTTTGCTTTTGCTTCAGATGCGTAATGTTTTGCATGTTGTCTGCATGTTTTGTGGTTTGTGTGTAGAGTTCTGAGAAAAGAAGCCATAAAGGGATCATATGATGGGATTTCTAGTTTTTCTTTCTCTTTTGTGTTACAAGCTGTTTGTGAGTAGACCAAAGACTAAAGTCTCGAACCCAAAGGGATATTCTTAATAAAAGTTTAAACTCATCAATGCCAAAGTATATTTAACAATTTCACATGCTCTTTCATGCCTAGAAAAGCTTGGGGATTCCCTGCAGAGAATGAAAGTGAAACAGTTCATCCACATATATAGAGAATTCAGTGTTTGCATTCAGTCCCAGTGGGTGTTAGTGTTAGTCTTTCTGAGTCATTAGGGGATTTCCAGTCAATTAAATCAGCCTGGAATTTTCTGGGATGAGAAGTAAATGTACCAGTAAATTACCATTTTGATTCTAGTGTGAACATCCATCCATTCATTAAAAATATGTTTTCAAAAGGCATGTCATAGAAGAATCATTACTGGTTCCCCAAAGAACCTTTTAGTATACAGTTCTTAAAATATATATTTTTTTAGTGTGAAGACCATTTTGAAGACCATAATCTTAAAATAAACTTTTTTTCACTGACGGGTAGGTTTGGGTAAGGGGATAGAAATACAGTTTGTACAGTATAAAAATAATTTATCTTATGGAATGTCCCCATAAAGATAGAAATACCTGTGAATGTGTGCAGAATATTGTTTAGAAATCTTAAATGCTCTTCCCCACTTCATTCGTAATAAAATAAAAGTTCTTTATTGGTATTGATGGTTCCATAAAGAACCTTTAACATCCATTGAATCTTTCATTTGCACAAAGTTATTTATAGCAAGGCACTGTGTTTGTTTAAATGTGGGTTAATGTTTGAATTGGAGCAGAGATGCACTGATCGACCATGGGTAATAATGAATTGATTGGATTATTATTATTTATTTTTTTTCAAAATCTGTAACGATGTCCTCTTATAATTCTGTTCACGTGGGGTGACAGATTTCCAGACATCTCAGTTAAGCAGCACATTGAGAGTGAAGGTAATGCTCTTCAGTGGCTGATTCACAAATACAGGAACAGATATCATGTATTTGACAACACAAACCAGAATAACTGAGGTCAAGCTGCTCCAGAAGATTGATGGATGGTGGCAGAAAACTGTCTGTTCATTAATTAAGTTTGAAAAATCATGTCACATGGACTATTTTAATAATGTCCATGCTTTGTTTCTGGGTCTGGGAATGTCTAGGTTACGTATGGTAACCCTCTTTCCCTGAAGGAGGGAACAGAGACGTGCAGTTTTGGAAATGCAGAATGGAAAGCATGACCGCAATTAGGCATCTTCAGGAGTCTTCTCAGCTAGACAAACACCACTCGATGAACAATGTTCCACTTAAAGGCATAAGAATGTCTCGTAGATTGCGCTCTTGCCAAAGTAATGGCGTTCACTACCTCCTGAAGTAGGTTACCTAGAACCTCGGCGTCCCGTCCAGGGACCAGACATGGGAGTTTCCAAAGGTCTGGATGCTGGTGCTAAACGTTGCCCCGTCTCTGAGTCAGTAGATCCTTCCTCAGAGTAATTGGCCAAGGAGGGGCTGTCGTTAGAAGCGCTAGTTCAGGGAACCAGGTCCAAGA